>NC_061111.1:175920486-175921934 GCF_002878395.1 Capsicum annuum
AAATCAACACACTTGACCTTGATCAAGTGTTACGATAGCGGTTAATTAATTTGAAGATTCGAAACTCTATCCGAACAATATTCTTTCGAAACTCTATCCGAACAATATTCTTATAGTTTTATACTAAATTATTAATTAATAATTGTTATAAATATAGTTATAATTAGTTGAACCAGGGATTAATAATTGAACATAGCAATCATAAAAGTGTATTTATACAATATAATTTATATCTAAATAAATAAGTGATTAAATTTTGTTAGTTTCTAATCAACTTATTATAACAAATTTAAACAAATTAACTTTACTAAATTTTACTAGACTTGTTTCATCAAAATAATATCTTTATCGGTCTAGTTTAATTAGTGTTGTCAATGATGCGATTCATTTTTATAACTTGTAAGTTTCAAATATAATTTTCTAAAAATTAAATGTCTATATTAATGATTCTATTAACTTCAATTAACTAATTATAAAGAATTTAAACAAAATTTTAATCTGTTTCACTCAAGCTTCATTAAGTATTTTAAGAATTTTAGAGGTGTTTATTATTCGGCTTAATTTACATTTATAGGATCTTACTTATAAATTTCAAATATAATTTGAATAAATAAATTATTATATCTAATTATTTCATTAATTAATATACTTAATCTAAAGAAAATTTTATAAATTCTTGCTAATTATATGAAGATAGATACAAATTATTTGCCGTGGATAAGATCACTTACTATACATACACACACACACATATATATAACTATAGTCTACAACATAATAGATTTCATAGCAATAAATATAAATTCTTAGTCATGTACCATATAAAATATGTATATAAATTTTAGCCACATTTATTGCTACAAATGTTACGAAAAAAATATCATGGTTAAATTATTTAGCAAAATAACTTTTTACATTTAACCACGACGTAATTTGTTAGTATATCCATCTAGTGACAAATATAAAATAACAAAATTTTAAACATGCCAAAACATGTTATTATTAAAACTCTGAGTGAATTTGAGAATTTCTTTCAAATATCACTTATATTTGATTTAGGACCACAATGTTACTCAACTATCACTCTTTTCCTAAAAAAATACTAAACACCTCAAAAATATTTTCTCTCTTAGTTGACACGGCATGTCATTAAAATCACATTTTTTAAATAATAAATCATTTAATTCATCAAACTCATTTACTCAAAATTATAACTTTATTCTTTTATTAAAAAAATGCATTAATTTAATTTTCCTGTTTAGAAATTCTTTACCATGCTTAATCTTTATCATATTATTTTAAATAAAAATTAAAATCTCTAGATAACTTATGTAATTTAGTGATATTATTTTCTTTAGAAAATAACTGATTTTTTTAGATAATTATATATAAAAACCTGAATGATTATTTAGGAAAATAACTCTAGAAAAAAAGTATAAATACCTAAG
>NC_061111.1:175922034-176042338 GCF_002878395.1 Capsicum annuum
ATTTAATTCATCAAACTCATTTACTCAAAATTATAACTTTATTCTTTTATTAAAAAAATGCATTAATTTAATTTTCCTGTTTAGAAATTCTTTACCATGCTTAATCTTTATCATATTATTTTAAATAAAAATTAAAATCTCTAGATAACTTATGTAATTTAGTGATATTATTTTCTTTAGAAAATAACTGATTTTTGTAGATAATTATATATAAAAACCTGAATGATTATTTAGGAAAATAACTCTAGGAAAAAAGTATAAATACCTAAGTATAAAAATTTCTTCTTAATAAATTAATATTTATTTTTATAAAGATAAAAGTATTATTTTGGTCAAATGAGTTTGTGGAGTTAATATGTTTATTATTTTTTTTAAAATAATGGTTTACTGACATGACATGCTAATTAGAAGAAGAGGAAACTTTTGAGGTACTTGGTGATTTTTTGAGAAAAATATTAATAACTGAGTGATATTATTGTCTTAGCAAAAACAAAATATGATTTTTATAAGCGACTCCAAAAATATTTATAACAATCCAAGAAAATAACTTTAGAAAAAATTTGAATGTTTAAGTAATGATAAAATATTTCTAAGCATGAAAATTTCTTATTAATAAATTAATATTTTTTTTAAAAAAAGAAAAAGAATATAATTTTGACTAAATAAGTTTGATGATTTCAATAAGTCTATTATTAAAAAAAATAATTTAATAACATGGCCCGTCAATTAGAAGATAAAGTGACATATAGGATACTTTTTTTTAATTTTTTTTTTTAGAATAGTAGTGATAGTTGAGTTATATTATTACTCTAAAAAGATAAAAATAATATTTTTAGGAAATTCAAAAATATGAGTAGCCATTGAGAAAAATAGCCCCTGAAAAAATATATTTCAAGTTTTAGTACCGATAAAGTTTTTCTAAGTATAAATTTTTTAGTAAACTAATGTACTTTTTCAAAGAAAAAAAGAATTATAGTTTGATTAAATGAGTTTTATGAGTTAAATTGGTCTAGCCTTTTTTTAAAAAAGTTTTTTTCAGTGATATTCATGTCAACTAAGAGAGAAGAAGACTTTTGAGGTGTTTACTATTTTTTAAGGAAAAAAGCGATAGTTGAGTGAAATTGTGATCCTAAATAAAACATAAGTGATATTTGAAGAAAAATTTTAAAACTTAGCTGACTATTTAAGAAATTCACCCTTGAAACTCTATTTTCATACAATAATTTTCATATTCATTAAAAAAAATCATAAAATCGAACTAGATAAAAATTAAATAAAACAAATTAATTAAATTTCTTAAATTATGTACAAAGTATAAACTATACTACATAATTAAAAGTTGAACTAAAATTAAACAACTACAAACGTAAAAAGGAAAAAATACAGCTAACACTAATAAATAAATTTGTAATAATTAATTTTTATTTTCTTAATTACATATTACTACATTTGAAAATTATTTAATTATATAATTGTCAATTAAGATAATTAAATAATTATAAATAAGATACATAAATTATCCATTCCCATGTATTGGAAGAGTTTTTAATGTATTGGAAAATGGTATAGTAAATAAAGTAATGTTAGAAATTTAAATGTAGAATGAAAAGGGTAAAAATGTCTTAAAATTAACTAGTTTATAGTGTGAATAGAATTTATTATTATTTATGGCCAAAAGGTTTTTTCCAGTTGTAATATCCTATTAAGTTGTATCATATCATATTAAAACACAACTTACTTAAAATAAATAAATACATTCTATTATTTAATGAATGGTCATTTATTTATTACTATCATTTTCCAATGTGGGAATTGACTTTTAAGTATGGGAAATAATAAAGACTTTAATTTTTTTAATTAAAAAAAAAAGAAAAAAGAATTAGTTTGTTTTTAAAAAGAAAGGTCATTGCAGTCTTTTTACAATTATAGCCAAATTATGGCCATTTAACACTATCCTAAATTTTCTAATAAGCACCATTAGTGTTTTAAAAAGCGTGAGGTGTGATATAAAATATTTTACGTCGCACGAGGTGTGATATAAGCCACGAAATACGAAATGTAAATTTCATTAATCTATGGGGATTTCATGTATTTTTTATTTTATAATTTTACTACTAAGAAAATAAGCAAAAATAAATTTTCTAACTCTGTAAAAAAATTTAAATAAATCACCAATAATATAGCAAAAAATATTATAATCATTTTCTAGAAAAGTTACCTTTTATATATATATATATAGAGAGAGAGAAAATCACTACAATATAAAAAGATAGCATCAAGTATAAATATCATTAGACAAATAATAAAAATAGATTTATAACAAAAACACTTTTAAAATAATAAAAATTAAAATTAATGGTCGGGTCGTACTCTTTTACACCCAGAACTTATGTTTTTACATTCGAGACTTACATTCCAAATTCTGAGTTTACACCCTATGGATCTGCCTACACCTTTCATCTACGCCTCGACGTGGTTTTGGTATGCCCTACTCCGGAACTCGCACTGAGACCGTCCCAAATATGCCTTTAAAAACACTAAGTACCATTACTTTATTAGTTCCACAAGTTTATTGCAGATATAACATCTCTATTTCATAGTTAATATTGGTGTAATTTATAATGATTCTTAGCAAAGTCTATTTTCAAAGTATTATTTGAAACTTTTTTGTTCTTTCGGTAAGTAAAAAGGAGGCTAAAGTAATTACGTCGATAAAAAAATTACATTGAAGAGTTATCAATAATATCTAAGAAATAGATGATTTTTTATATTTTTATGCAGAATTTCTCTTGATATTTGTTAAGTCTATAAGTTTATGTGATATTTTTGTTATTTTTCGATATACTTCGGGTATACAGAATCTGTATATGCAGAACAATAACTTCAACTAGAGTTCAAGTATAAACAAGAACACAATGAAGTATATCAAATACCCCCAACACAAGATCAAAATGACCTTTCCAAGAGGTGTATTTTATTCTTTCAGAAAGTAGATGAAACAGAAATGAATAAGGCCAAGTCGTTCGAATTCACGGAGTTTCCTTAAGGAAATAATTCCCCTCAATGTACCCGAGGTTGTGGAATTCTTCCTCCCAGGATAAAATGGACAAACAGACCAATTGTAGTGGTACCTCAAACAATTGGAATATCTTCGAACGCATAGAACGTTTTGATTGATCACACAGAGTAATTTACAAGACAAGAAGTATTTTGTATTCTGAAAATTTTCGTATGTAAAACTGTGGATGAAAGTAGGTGTATATAGCCACAAGATGCCTCTTCTGAAAAGTGACAGAGGTTTATCTAAAATGTGTAACCTTTTCTGAAAATTCATGTCCATTCGTCCAAACAGTGTGACTGTTCTGAACAAGTATGCCATTTCATGAATAAGTGTGTCAGTTCGTCGAAATAATGCATCAGTTTACTAAAATAGTACATCAGTTCACCAAAACAGTGCATCAGTTCACCGAAACAGTGGCACTAGTTCGATGAAGTATTGCATCAGTTTGAACTTCTGTATGCATGTATAAATGGAGTACCAAAACCAGAAAATATTTTACTGCATTTTTTGTATTTTCGGATAAGATTTCTGTCTGGATTTCTTTATTTCCGTCAAATAAACTTTGTTCAAAAAGATAGATCTCATCGATCGATCATTTGCCAAATCCAAATCCAAAGCCGAGTCAAGCGAGCGAGCGACGACGACGGCGCGAGGCATCTCTTATTTCTTGTCTCACTTATCATGTGAAGTAAGTGTTCTTATTATAAACACTCCAAAGTTTCCTTCTCCCACCAATGTGGGAGAATTAGTGAACTTTTCAATTTGGAGTACACTTTCTAAATTGAGTGTCTCCTTTCCTTCACCATTTTCCATTCACACTTCTCATTTACTATGAACCCAACAATCCCCCACATGATTGGGGAATAGCTATTTTTCATAAAAGTTTTACGGACAAGTATGTGATTATCAAGCAAAGACTGATTGCATCTGGATAAGTGGATTTTTCTTTGAACTTTTCGTAGTGAACATGCATCGGATGCACTTGGTCAATCGGTAGATTTGATATCTTTGAACCGTCGAGCTTTAATGTATACCTAGACAATACATGTCACACAACCAACCTTTTAACGTTTATGATTCTCGTGGTTTTGTTCTTTTCAGCCATGAACACGTCCCGGTTTCATAAGAGCTTAGAGAATAGGTCTTTACTAACATTTTCTTTGAAGCGGCTTCCACTTCGCCCTCACATAGGTTATTTCTAAACGTTCAATGCTGTAGATTAAACTGTTTGGTCAAATCTGCCAAATTTAGATAATCATTAAAAGACTTTTAACCTTAAGTCTTATCCTTGTTTTTACTATACATTGTCTACATCATGAGAATGGATTGGGTAATTGACAATGTTGAACCTACCAGACACAACTTTGTTTAATCTCTTTGAACCTAACTCTTGGGATCTCCAGTTTGCTAGGTAGAGTTACCGCCGTACTGACTTGTCCTAGGCCTCAAAGGCATTCCCTTAGATGTTCGTTCAACTCCTTCTCGAGATAGGCCCTTTATAAGTGGATCCGACACATTTCTTTGATTTACATAGTCTACAGTGATAATTTCACTAGAGAGAAGTTCCCTAACGATATTGTGTCTTCATCGTATATGACAAGATTTACCATTGTACATCATGCTCCCTGCCTTACCTATTACCGCTTGGATATCACAGTGTATACATACTTGTGCCACTGGCTTGGGCCAATAAGGAATATCTTCTAAGAAATTTTGGAGCCATTCTGCTTCTTCACCGGCTTTATCTAATGCGATAAATTCAGATTTCATTGTAGAGCGAGCAATACAAGTCTGTTTGGATGATTTCCAAGAGACTGCTCCTCCATCGATAGTAAATATATATCCACTTGTGGATTTTACTTCATTCAATCCGGTGATTTAATTTGCATCACTATATCCTTCAAGTACCACAAGATATTTATTATAATGCAAAGCATAATTTTGAGTGTATTTAAGATACTCCAAAACTCATTTCATTGCCATCCAATGAGTTTTGTTGGGATTACTCATGTACCAACTCAATTTACTGATAGCGCATGCTATGTCTGGTCGTGTACAGTTTATTATATACATTAAACATCCCAATACTCTTGCATACTCCAATTGCGAGTCACTTCCACCTTCATTCTTTCGAAGTGCAAAGCTCGCATCCAATGGAGTCTTGGCAATACCGAATTCCATATACTTGAACTTGTCAAGTACCTTTTTGATATAATGAGACTATGACAATGCCAACCCTTGCGGAGTTCGATGGATTCTTATACCTAAGATCACATCTGCAACTCCAAGATCTTTCATATCAAAGTTGCTCTCGAGCATTCGTTTGGTTGCATTTATGTCAAAAATGTCTCTGCTGATGATCAACATATCATCTACATATAAACAACTAATGACTTGGTGATTTGGAGTGTCTTTAATATATACACATTTATCACATTCATTTATCTTGAACCCGTTTGCCAACATGGTTTGGTCAAACTTCGCATGCCATTGTTTAGGTGCTTGCTTTAGTCCATACAATGACGTAGTAAGTCTACACGCCTTATTTTTCTTTTCTAGAACCACAAAACCCTCAGGTTATTTCATGAAAATTTCTTCCTCCAATTCTCCATTTAGGAAAGCGGTTTTCAAATCCATTTGATGGATTTCAAGATCATATACCGCAGCCAAGGCAATTAACATTCAAATTGATGTTATCCTTGCTACTGGTGAGTATGTATCGAAGTAATCAAGTCCTTCTTTTTGTTTGAAGCCTTCTACTACAAGTCTTGCCTTGTATTTGTCAATAGTACCATCCGTTTTCATCTTCCTTTTGAAGATCCATTTAGAACCTAAAGGTTTATTTCTGGGAGGAAGGTCAACCAATTCCCATGTATGGTTGCTTAAGATTGAATCTATCTCACTATTGACTGCCTCTTTCCAAGAGAAATTTCACAAAATCTGATCCAAATGAAGTAGACATTCTTTGACGTGTACTACGTCTTGGATTTTCTTCATTATGTTCATTTTCAATTGGTTCATCACGAGGTCATTTAGATAATCCACTAGACTATTCATGTCTAAGTTTATACAGGTAAATGTTTTCAAAGAATTCAGCATTATCTGATTCAATTACCGTATTTTCATTAATATCCGGATGTTCAGATTTATGAACCAAAAATTGACATGCTTTACTACTTTTAGCATATCCTATGAACATGCAGTCCACCGTTTTAGGTCCTATCTTAACCCTTTTAGGTATAGGAACTTGAACCTTCGCTAGACACCCCCACACTTTGAAATATTTCAAGTTGGGTTTCCTTCATTTCCATTTTTCGTAAGTAATTGATTGTGTCTTACTATGGGAAACTCTATTGAGTATACGATTGGCCATAAGGATAGCCTCTCCCCATAAGTTTTGCGGTAAACCATAACTTATAAGTAAGGCATTCATCATTTCCTTCAAAGTTTGGTTTTTTCTTTTCGCAATTCCATTAGATTGAGGTGAATATGGGGCCATAGTTTGATGAATTATTCCACTCTCTACACATATTTGCGCAAAGGGAGATTCATATTCTTCGCCCCTATCACTTCTTATCATTTTGATCTTTTTGTCTTACTGATTTTCAACTTCAGTTTTATTTTGCCTAAACGCATCTATTGCTTTATCCGTACTATTTAGCAAGTAGACATAACAATATCTAGTGTAATCGTCAATAAAAGTTATGAAATACTTTTTTCCACCACATGATAGTGTTGACTTCATATCACAAATGTCAGTATGTATTAAGTCTAAGGGATTAAAATTCCTTTCAACGGACTTATAAGGATGCTTTGCATACTTCGATTCCATACACGTTTGACACTTCAATTTATTGCACTCAAAGTTTGGCAAAACTTCTAAGTTAATCAGTTTTTGTAACGTTTTATAATTAACATGGCCTAAACGTTCATGCCATAAATCATAAGACTCAAGCAAATAAGAAGAATTCAAACTTTTATTTATTTCAAAGTCATTACATTCATTTTATAAAGGCCTTCGGTCAGATAGCCTCTTCCTACATATATTTCTTCTTTGCTAATTACAATTTTTCCAGAAACGGTTGCACATTTGAATCCGTTCTTGTCTAGAAGTGAAACAGAAATTAAATTCCTACGTAACTTCGGAACATACAAGACATTTTTAAGTGTCAAGACATTTCCGGAAGTCATCTTTGAGCAAATTTTTCCTGTTCCTTCTACCTTAGCCGTAGTAGAGTTAGCCATGTAGATAATTTCTTCTACTTGAGCCGGAGCAAATGACGAAAATAACTCCTTGTTGGAACATACATGGCGGATGGCACCAGAATTCATCCACCATTCGCGAGGATTCCCCGTCAAGTTGCATTCTGAGAATATAACACAGATCATCATATTCTTTGTTGGATTCAATCATATTTGCTTGATCCTTCTTCTTGCCTTTCTTTGGGACATGAAAATCTATGGACTTTTGTCCAATCTTGCCACAGTTGAAGTATTTTTCCTTGAACTTTTTCTTGGGTTGATTGCTTCCTTGTTCAACTTTCTTTCTTTTCTTGAAATTATTTTGGTCATCTTCTACAATATGTGCTCCATTAATTGTAGAATTTTCCTTTGACCTTCTTTCGACAACTTTATTATACTCTTCAATACGAAGTCAATAATAAGATCTTCAATAGTCATCTCCTTGTGTTTATGCTTTAAGTAGTTTTTGAAGTCTTTCCACAAAGGTGGTAGCTTCTCAACTATCGCTGCTACTTGGAAAACATCATTCACAATTAAACCTACAAAATAGTTTATATGAGTATTAAGAGCATTTTTAATTTGTTCAACTAAGTTATTTTTCAAAGATATACCTTCTGCTAGGAGATCATGTATGATGACTTGCAACTCCTGTACTTGAGAGGCAACAGATTTGCTATCTATCATTTTGAAGTCCAGGAATCGTGCAACAAGGAATTTCTTAATTTCCACATCCTCCGTCTTATATTTTCGTTCAAGTGCCCCCACAGTTCCTTTGATGTCTTGGTTCCACTATAAACATTGTAGAGGTCGTCTTGGAGACCACTCAGAATATAATTCCTGCAAAGGAAGTCTGAATGTTTTCAAGCTTCTACAATAACGAAGTGGTCTTTGTCCGAGGTTCCTTCGGGCACCTCAGGAGCATCTTTACTAGTGAACCGTTGCAAACATAAAGTGGTGAGGTAAAAGAACATCTTTTGCTGCCACCGCTTAAAGTCAATACTTAAAATTTTTTGGGCTTCTCCGACGGAGCCATTATTGGCAGAGCATTTGTGCAACTTAATGTGACAATATTAGTTGTCCCCATAGACGTTGTCGCATCCATCATTTGACTTTCGTTAGTCATCTTTCCTGTCAATACAAGACAGAAAAATTTAGCATTTTCAGAATACTACATATAAAGTTAAATAACTTTTCAACTTTTCTTCTTGTTTCTAATTAACGATGAAGTTTTTATAACTTCAAATCGTCAACCGAGTGAACTTTAACTTGTGATGAAGATTTTATGTCTTTTAATCACTAGTTAAATTTAAGCGGAGTAGAAAGCTTAAAGCTTTAATCTCCAAAAATAAGTTATACAGATTTTGTAAAATTTATTTCCTTAAGATTGTTGTTTTTTGATATACTTCGGGTATACAGAATCTGTATATGTAGAAAAATAACTTCAACTAGAGTTCAAGTATAAACAAGAACACAATGAAGTATATCAAATACCCTCAACACAAGATCAAAATGACCTTTTCAAGAGGTGTATTTTATTCTTTCAGAAAGTAGATGAAACAGAAATGAATAAGGCCAAGTCGTCCGAATTCACGGAGTTTCCTTAAGGAAATAATTCCCCTCACTGTACCCGAGGTTGTGAAATTCTTTCTCCCAGGATAAAATGGCTAAACAGACCAATTATAGCGGTACCTCAAACAATTGGAATATTTTCGAATGCACAGAACGTTTTGATTGATCACATAGAGTAATTTGTAAGACAGGAAGTATTTTGTATTCTGAAAATTTTCATATGTAAACCTGTGGATGAAAGCAGGTTTATATAGCCACAAGATGCCTCTTCTGAAAAGTGGCAAAGGTTCATCTAAAAGGTGTAACCTTTTCTAAAAATTCATGTCCATTCGTCCAAACAGTGTGACTGTTCTAAACAGGCATGTCGTTTCGTGAACAAGTGTATCAGTTCGTTGAAACAATGCATTAGTTTACTGAAACAGTGCATCAGTTCACCGAAACAGTGCATAAGTTCACCGAAACAGTGGCACCAGTTCGATGAAGTATTGCATCAGTTCAAACTTCTGTATGCATGTATAAATGGAGTACCAAAACCCAAAAATATTTTACTGCATTTTTTGTATTTTCGAATTAGATTTATGTTCGAATTTCTTTATTTTCGTCAAATAAACTTTGTCCAAAAAGATAGATCTCATCGATCGATCATTTGCCAAATCTAAATCTGAAGCCAAGCCGAGCCGAGCGAGCGACGACAACGACGATGCTAGACATCCCTTATTTTTGGAGTACACTTTCTAAATTGGGTGTCTCCTTTCCTCCACCATTTTCCATTTCCATTCACGCTTTTCATTTACTATGAACCCAACAATTTTATTCTAAACATTCAAATTTGATATTATAACAAAGTAAATTATACCAATTAATTGCCTTTTAGCCCCCCCCCCTCTATCTCCCTCTACTTAGAAATTAGAACGATTTAAATTACAGTATTACTATTTTCTCCGTTCATCTTTATTTGTCTACTTTTTTATTAGTACTAGTTTAATCGCATGTGTCTCGCACGTATAACATTTGATTATTTAAAATTAAATATTTTTTTTGTCTATTGAAGAGATTTTTAATAAAGTGTAAAAGTTTAAATTACTTTTCATAATTTTTTCACACTTTAATATAATAATGTAAAGATAAACATGTATACATATATATTTTACCACCAGAGCTCCAAGGGGTTGATAGATTATCACTTTTGTGTTTGCCATATAAGACTCAAAATATTTTTCACTTTTGGTTGATAGATTATTTTTTATATATATTTAAAATCTTTCCTTATTTCTAAAATCTAATTTTTACAAAATTATTGATTACATTCTTATAAGTACTTAAAACTTGTAAAAATTTGGCACTTCTTAAATTTTTCTTATTCTAACGGTTTTATATTTATTTCTAAATTTTTCAAATCATCTTAAAATCAAATTTAGTTGATTTAAAATTCTTAAACTAATGAAAAAGATATTAGTTGTCATTAATTTTGATGTCTTCTATTAAGGAAAGTTTTTACCATAAATATATTTAATTAATTTTTAACTCTTAAATTAGGAAATTAGTGAAATTCTGATGACACCTTTCCTATAAATATATTTCATTAATTTTTAACTCTTAAATATTAGAAAAAAATAGTGAAAAGACGATTTTGTCTAAAGCAAAAACTTTTAAGGAAGAGCAAAAAGTCCGAACAACAGTTCTAAGGCCCTTCACACTTTTAAATTTTAATAAATTATAGATTATAGATATCGATTATAGATAAGAATTAATAAGCTGTAAATGCTAAGAATAATTTTATTATATTACCTTTTGAATATAACAAATTTAATAATTTAGAAAATACATTAGATTATGATTTAAAAAATATATTAGATAATGAATTTTATTTAATATTATGGATAAAATAGATAAATAATCCATTAATTTTATAAACTGAATAAGTATTACTATTAGACATTCCAAAATAGAAAAATAAAAGAAATAAAGAGAGATGGATCAAAATGGTGTCTTATAAGGAACAATTTCAATAAATGGGTTTGTCAGATGTTTCATGACCAAAATGGTGAAAACGCATGGATTATGGAGCACCTTCAGTGTGCAATTTTCATGTTAAAAAAATAAACGGACCATTAAGTATAGTTACACTGAAGGTGCTCTACTTTCACGATTTTTCAGTGAATCTTTTACATTTTAAAAAAAGGCTCATTATGGGTCATGAGCCTTCTGTGTATTTGACATTTTGAAGAAAGACTCGTTTCTATCAATGCACCTTTAATATAAATTTCATCTTTCCAAAATCTAAAAAGCCTGTCATTTTCTGAATTGATGCGACAAGAGAAGACTATTTTTCACACACTAAAGGCTCATCCTTACAATGAATCTTCAGTCAAATTACAAAAACATACTTAAGAGTCTCCAAAATATATTTACACTGAAGGTGCTCTACTCTCATAAGTTCTCAGTGAATTTTTTACATTTTAAAGAAAGGTTCATTTAAGTCATGAGCCTTCTGTGTATTTGACATTTTAAGAAAGACCTGTCATCATAAGAAAAGACTGAATTGATGAAACACCCTTAAGAGTTTTTCTCCAAAATATATTTACACTGAAGGTGCTCTACTCTTATGAGTCTTCAGTGAATGTTTTATTTTAAAGAAAGACTCATTTAAGTCATGAACCTTCCGTGAATTTTACTGTTCAAGAATCTAAAAAAGGTTGCCATTTTCTGAATTGATGGGACAATATGGGATAACTTTTTCATACCCTAAAGACTCATGGACACAATGCACTTTCAAGCAAATTAAAAATACACTCCTATGCAGAGAGTCTTTAAAATTATTTTGTTCCTCTCTATATATATGTGCATCCTATTCACTGTCATGTACATTACTAAATTCACAAAAATTATTACACTTTTACAGTTGATGTATCCTTCAATATGAATTGGAGTAAAAAAGGTTAGTTATTTTTTCTTAGTATATTGCTCTCTCTATTGAGTAAATAATTTGTTAATAACTAAAGTTATTTTTACAGGTTTAAAAATGTCGAATGAGCGTCATGTTAGAGTTGCATTGTATTGGGGAGGCGATGTCATATATGAATCTGATACAGTTAGATATAGTTGTGGTACTTGTGCAGTTGTTAAACTTTCACTAAATGTTGAGTATGATTGGCTAGTTAGAAACTTGCATATTAGAATGAAAACTAATCCAAATGAGATAAGGCTTGTTATTTTGGGTAGATAGCCATTTTCAACTGTGCAGGATAATGCTCGTTATTCTGAAATTCCCATACTTGATAATGAGACTTTGAAAGAGTTTATGACGACGCTTGATACAATGCGTTATATGATGAATCTTGATTTTTTGGAGATGTATATCAAAACAGAAACATTAGATGTTGTTGAACCTACACATAATTTGAATTCCCTTTCTTTAAATTTTGGTACACCCTCTTTGAATCTTAATGAACCCCCTTCTGATTTTTATAAACCATCTACAAATATGACTAGTAATTTCTTAGAATTTCAAAGTTTTACAAACTTCTTATCATAGAGTATAACACCATGAGTTGATATTTCATCCAGTAATTATGGCCATGGATGTATTGATTTTGGTGCAAATTTTAATGTCGATAATTATCGTCATTATGATTTTAGAGATGGTGCAGGAACTAGTAATTTACCTCAGGTTCCAGAGATTCTAAGAGTTTCTGAAATACAAGCTAGGATAGAAGTTGATACCTATGCTGATACTTATACGGATGACAATTCTAACAGTGATGCACCAAATGATGCATATCAGTCAGATGAAATGAGTGACTCTGGTGATGATAATGACGATGATCAACAACCAGTCATTGAGGTGCCACAAAATATACCATTTCATAGGGAGAACAGTAGTAGAATGGATGCATGCCGATGAATAAACATCAGAGGTAAATGTTTTTAAATATATGTTCTAGGCATTTAAACCTTGTATAAAAGGTTTTAAAAGATGTAGACCGGTCATCTCTATTGATGGCACTCACATTTATGGAAAATATGATTTAAAGATATTGATTGCTATGACTACTGATGTAAATGGGCAAATATTTCCACTTGCTTTTGCAATTGTTAACAAGGAAACCAAAGAAGCATGGTCATGGTTTTTGTCGTGCCTTGGAATTCATGTGGTAGTTGGTCGTAGAGGTGTTATATACATATCTGATCGTGCTCCTAGAATACTTAGAAGTTTTAATGAATTGGTTGAGTTACATGATCCGAATGCATATCATCGTTTTTATCTTAGGCATGTGAAGAGTAACTTTCTGTCTAACTTTCCTAACAAGCAACTTGAGGGATTAATGTGGCAGGTTGCTATTTAACACCAAGAATGCAAATTCAAAGCCTTCATGCAATGTTTGAAAGATGCTGAGCTAGGTGCGTACAATTTCTTAATGAAAATTCCACTAGAAAAATGGACAGTTCATCGTGATGGGGGGTAAAAGATGGGGCATTTTAACAACCAATCTTTCTGAATCTTTCAATGGATTCTTAAAGAAATCTCGAGGTCTTCCAATTATTGCAATGATTAATCTTATACATAAGGTCAAATTTTGGAAAGATTTATATCCAGGAAGCAGTATGCACAAGATCTTATTAATGAAAAAGAACTATGGCCACCTGTGGTTGTAAAGAAAATTTTGAAGTATGAATTGAAATCTAAAAATCATCAGGTAACAACTTATAACAAAGAAACAGGGGATTCGAGGTTGAAACATATCATCGTCAAGGTCATGGTGGCAGAAAGCATATCATTAAATTTAGTAAGAATACGTGTGAATGTCAAAAGTGGCAAGAATATCACATGCCATGTTCACATGTGTTGAAGGTTACTGAGCAGATGAATACGGTTGCACATGATTTGGTCAGTGAATATTATAGTGCGGTGAAGTATTTTTAGACATATCGTGTGCCATTTCAACCTCTTGGAGATGAAGCAAATTGGTCGGAAGTGCCCTTTAAAATGATTTGCAATGAGATATTTATCCGAAAGAAAGGAGCTAGAAAAACTACATGTGTTCCAAATGAGATGAACGTTGGACGTACAAAATACTCAAAAGCTTGTGAAATCTGTAGAATAACAGGGCATGACAGGCGTAACTGTCCGAACCAAGAACGTACAAATAATAATCGTAGACAATAGCTTAAGTATATTTGTAGTTGTAATGTCATATTATGCACTTTCTGTAATGAGTTGAACTAAATATTTTAGTACTATTAATACCTATGGTAATTGATTAATTGATAATCATTTTTATGATGAAGTAGTATTAATAACATTCTTGCATTTATTTAGATCAGACAACTCAAACAAACGTCTTTCATTAAGACGTGAACTAGAAATGCTTGGATAAAAGCATTTACAATTAAAAAAGTAAATCCTATCAGGTGCCTATTTTAGTAACAGAAGTAAATGGCCGAGATAGTATCTTATAGTAGTAGTTCTGACTACCTTTAATTTTAAATTCATTCATCAAAATACTAATTAGGAGAGTTATATCTTGATTGTACACCATCATTATTGCATAACTTTTGGCAATAGGGGTCAACTAATATGAAACGGAGAGAGTATTATCTATTTCTTTAATAGCACTGCTATAACTTTTGGTTAATTAATTAATAAATAATGAACTATTGTGAATGTTTATGCCTTAATCTTGTCGGTTTATTCTTGTTTGGTGGCCGTAACCTGGAATAATGAAATACTCTCCATTTTGATCCAATTCTCCCTGGTCTGGCATTACTCTCCATATGACACCATTCAGCTTATCGTAGCTTGTTTAATCATTCAAAAGATATTACTCTGCGTATAGCGGGAGCTTAGTGCATAGGACTGCCCCCTTTTTTTATAAAAATAGTGTCTAAATGCAAGGACTAAAGCATGTTACAAAATTAAGGCGGACAACAATTTGAAACACCCAAAATTAAAAGTCTAAGAAGCATATTGGATTTGCTTATACTGGAATAGACAACTGCAGTCCTAAAAGTTCACTAGAATTGGATCTAAAATTTCAACACACATATGACAGAACAACTTATAACGTATTTTCAAGTAACTCCTATCCATAAAATAAGGTCCAATGCACAAAAATATGTACATGACAGGACAATCTGATCATATAAACTAATTGCTCACGTGTTAGAACTACATTTGAATTGCTCCAATTCAATCTAAATTAAAATAAAGTTACTTGACAAAGTTACTCAAAATTATCCAAAACATTATCTGCCAGATAATACAAAAATCAATGAGTACCACAACATCTAGGATGGATATCTGCTCGAGGCCTAAGTATGTGGGGATGTGCTGGTTCGCCGCCGTCTGTTTCATCTGGCCTAGTCCTCCTAATAGCCTGAGTATCCTGGAATCTACCTCTGCCTGGTGGCCTACCACGTGGTCTACCTCCTCTTCTACCACCATCATCCAATGTATTCTCGCCATTATCATCAACTTGAGACTCAAGTTCTACGCCATTATCATCAACTTGAGACTCAAGATCTAAGATAAAAGGAACTGGATCAGTAGGAGACATTCTTCGTGGATTGGGGTCTGGAATGATTGGAGAGTGTCCATAAAAATTTGAGTCCGTGAATTCTGTGGGTTGATATGGTGTGCGAGGCGAGTACTGATGTATGACGTACTCTGGCTGATACAAAACTAATTGACTATCATTTAAGTTATTGCTTGTCTCACCCAGATAATGCGAGCTAGAAGCATGTATGTTCTCTACAATGCCACTGAAGTGTTGTCCAAAAGAATTTGATGGTCTATCAGATGAAACATGGTCATGAATAGGAGACATTTGGGTCCCTGCAGCCTTGCCTCTATCATAGTTGGGTCTTTCTTCCCGTCGTCTACCTCTATGCCTCGGTTGTGGTCGAGGTTCAACATACTCATCACCGCAAGGATATTGATCCTCAATGCAGGCGTTCACCAGCTACTCTAAAGGAATTCAATGCAAATTTAGATAATCTATCTCCAAATTCACGAAGTTCATTGTTGTCGCTATCCTGTACGCTTAAAGTTATTTTATATATCTGATGCAAAGTCCTAGCCTACAAAATAAACAATTGAATATACATTAATATGATAATCTATAACAAAAATAAGATGCATAATCTCAGTAAATAGCAACTACGTCAAAAGCTAACACTATAAGATAGTTCACAACTTCTTCTTCTTATTGAGTGCTATTTTAAAAAAGATATATAGTTCACAACACTATAAGAAATATATCTGTGAAGTTATATTATATTGATTTGATTCCCGTTTTTCTCTTTGGTTTTTTATGTAGTTTCTTATTTATTTTTTTGGGTATTGTGCAGGTATATGGACAAGCAGCTTCAAAGTCACTAATTTCTTTCTGTTTCTATGGGTTTTTCCCTTGTGTATGATTAATTTGTTTTTATGTTTTGTTCTTTGTGTGGAGGGCTAATTTGATTCAGTACATGTATAGTTTTTTTTTGTTACATCAAATAAGGACCTAAAATTAACAACTTTAGCGATTTTACAACTCTGCCAAAAATAAGGCAAGCAACAAAAACCACTGCATCTGCGATTATATGCACAAATTTCTGCATCTTTTCTTGATGTGCAAGAGTCATCCCTCTCTGGCTACTCAAACATTAAGCAATATCCATATTGCAATGTATATTTAGAACCACCATCAGCTAGAACATTGATGTAAGAAAACAAATCCTGAATTCTCACGAATTAACGGAGGAGGTTCAATATCAACTATGTCTACTTGTTGCATCGTTTAGGATATGTCATCCACAGAGAATGGAATGCTCGAGTCATCATGCAACAAAAATGAACTACTAACAGCATTATTGGAGTCCTCTTGCATCATAACTCTCAAACAACAACTAAACTAGAATGGAAGAGATATTACTTCTACAAAATCTAGTTCACCTCCAAATATATACCAATCGACCCCCAAAGAGTTACAAGTTTACAACAAGGCTATAAACTTTTGGCATACCAAATCTTTAGCAACCTCGCAACTCACTGTGAGTTTCTCGTTGAATTACTGGATTAAAGAATTGACACATCCTATTATACCCACGACCATATACAACCAACCAGTGAATGTCACACTTTAACAACAGGTTAATCCAATAAACATTTCTCAACTTTAAACATAAGACAACAAAAATGAAAAGCATAATTATGCAGATATGACATATCAGAACTTACGTAAGGAAGCTGAAAGTAAAGCATAACTATGCAGATAATTATAAGGTAGTGTTGTACCAAAATTTCGTGTTAGCCTGCAAAACTCTAATAATCTTGTTTAAATTGATGAGCCGGATTATTGATAAAGTGATGAGTAATTATGTTATACCACTGCACATATTCATTGTTATCTTCGAGACCATCAGGCTCAGCATTGCGATTTTGTCTATCTCTCCAAATTTCAACCTCTTTATTAAAGAAATGATGCCAATTAAAGTTAGCTCTACCTCTCCGATCCAACTAAAAATGTTTGGGATCCCATAATATTCTACTCGGGATATTCTGAATCAACCCAAACTGACGTAGTACCCTATCTGGATAGTGCCACTCAACTGCATCCCAGGCTATTACGGGTACAATAGCACACCAAACACTAGAACCATTCATACAATAATCTGATAATGTAGCAAAAACATTGGGACTGTATGGCTGCCACACAAACTATATACATATAAATTTAGTTAGTTCTTACGGCTTAAAAAATCAAAATAAGATAGATAAAGTTATTATTCAAGAGTGAAAAATACCTGATGTTCTATAAGTAAATCCAGTTGATCACGAAATAAATATAATAGGTGAGGTGCTTCTGTATCGTGGCATAGCCCATTAGACCACACACGAGCATGTGGTAGTCTTGGAGGGATAGAAATAAGCCACTCGTCAACTAGTAGATCAGGATTTCTCCGTGGCCTGAGAGGCAAAATCCTCTCATATATCCATACCTTCACATATTCATATAAATACAATAAATAAATACATTGCTTTAAGAAAATAAATTAAAGTAGTTAACCTGAAGTAAAGGTAAAAAACCACCAATGACTCTAATTCTTTTTTGCGATGCACGACAAAGATATCTATAAAGTATTGCAAGTGTTGCTGCACCCCAAGCATATTGACCAACTTTGGACAAATCCGTAAGCAAATGTAGATACATCAACTTAACTTTGTTACCTGATGTATCAACGACAAACATGCCTCCAATGATCCACAACAAGTACAAACGCACCCGTTGTTGCAGATCGACCTCACTACTCACATCAGTAATCAAAAGAAGATTTGTAATATGTTTAATCAAAGAAGTCATAAGCAATCTACCACCCTAAAATTCTCAATCAATATCTATCGGTGCCCAACCAAGAAGATCTACCATACGTGTTTGCCAGTCTGCAGGGTCCAAAGTAAGATCAATTTTCATCACAGGTAATCCATCGACTGGCAGCCCATATAATATAGCTACGTCCTGCAATGTAATTGTGGCCTCTTCAAAGTTTAAATGAAATGTGTGTGTCTCTGGTCGCCATCTTTCTACCAACGCAGTGATCATAGCGTGATCAAATAGTGTGCGTCCAGCTACATATATATCATAAAATCCAGCATCGAGTAAGTAACGACATACATGCTCATGTAATGGATTTCTACTTATGTAGTTCCAAAAGTCACCATCATACCGACGACATGTCAATATGTCACATGTGCCATTATTCCAAATATCTTCACTACGATGACTAATCAGTCCTATAAGGACACTCAAAATGAATGGACCCGGATGCATAGTAGGCGGTGTCATAATACCTAAAATATAAAGATGTGTTTGTTTAATTCAAAAATCATTGAGTATGGCAAGCTAAATAGTGATATTCACCAAGACTTACTTATTAAAAACAACAAAGGCCAGACTAGAAAAAAAAAGAACTAATTTTCAAGAGAACTTTAAATAAATCAATATTACAAAAATATTCTATAGACTATTGTATAAGAAAAAAAAAATAATAATAGTAGCACTATAGTATTATAATGAAACAAAAAATGTGATAAAAGATCATTAGACAAATTTTCAGAGTAACTACAACTGATGTAAGAAAAAAAAAGCATAAAGTTACCTTTTTTAATTTGAATGATGATTAACGTTTTAAGTTTCCATCTTTGTGAAGTTTTATTTTTTAATATGAATAAAGCTTGTAGGGTCGAGAATCTTGGAGAAATGGTGAAGAAGGGGGGACCTCAGGTAAATTTTAGTAAAGTGGAACCTTGAAGAAATGGTGAAGAAGGGGGGACCTCAGGTAAACTTCAGTAAAGTGGAGATGAATTGAAGATAAACAATCATATTTTAGAGACTTTTAAGCGTATTTTTGTAATTTGACTGAAGGTGCATTGTAAGGATGAGCCTTTAGTGTGTGAAAAATGATCTTCCATTGTCCCATCAATTCAGAAAATGACCGACTTTTAAGATTTCGGGAAGATAAAATTTATATTGAAGGTGCATTGATAAAAACGAGTCTTTCTTCAAAATGTCAAATACACAGAAGGCTCATGACTCATAATGAGCCTTTCTTATAAATATAAAAGATTGAAAGTAGAGCACCTTCAGTGTAACTATACTTAACGGTCTATTTTTTTTTTAACGTGAAAATTTGACACTGAAGGTGATCCATAATTCATGTGTTTTCACCATTTTGATCATGAAAAATCTGACAAATCTATTTATTGAAATTGTCCCTTATAAGACACCACTTTGATCCAATTCTCAGAAATAAAAATGATTCTTCTTAAAAATCATTAGAGCACGTCGGCACAATCTACAATTTTACCAGCTATGGTGAGTAATGGATTTAGAAGGATTGAACATTAGGTGAGATTTGACAATATAAAAAGTCACATCCAAATTATTAAATAGGTGAATAAATAATAAAATATTAAAAAAAGTAAGATTTTGGAGTTTTTCCTTAATATATGTTAGGTCTTTTTTCCTAATAATGTGCTATGTAGAAGTTATCAAATGATCATATTACCACATGACTTAATCAATTAAACCAATCTCCACAAATTACAAGTGTTTTAGTCAAATTATGACATCTTTTAGTCTTTAATCAAAGATTACACAATGCCCCTATTTAGCAACCAAAAGAATATTATTTATTATTAAAAATTGGAGTAACTATATTTTCTCTCAGGCGTTTAAGATTTTAAAAATATAAAAAATAAAACCAACTACTTTACCAAACCAATACTAAATTTTATCAAACAAACACTTTACAAAGTCCTAATCCAAATGTTTCCCAACCACTAGTTATTTACAAAATCTAGGAAATAAATATAACGGTAATCTAGTGAATATATATTCAGAGGGCAGTTATGCCTTTTTCCCACCCAAAGAAAAGAAAATTATTAATATGGTCCCCCAAGTTTTATGGATAGAAATTTTCCCAATCCAAATTTTCCTATTTCCCCACTCTTTCTCTACAAACAGTAGACCAATTTTTTCTCAAAGATATATTCCACATCCTTTCCCTTTTCTCTGTTCTTGGGTGTTTCCAAGATCTGATTTTTACTCAATTTCTCTCTCTCTAAAAATTGAATCTTTTGCATAGTTATTTTCAGTTATCCAATCTTGGCATTGTTGTACAACTGTTGTTTGTTTATTGAGCTTTTTTTTTAGTGGAGCATTTAAGAAAGTACTTTGGTGTACCCCAAACTTTGGTCATATAGTGCTTGCCAAAAACTCTTTTTTTTTTTTTAACAAATATTGGATTTTGAAATTTGTATAAGATTTTCCATTTTTGCCCTTGTTGCTTGTTTCTAAGATTTGGGTTTGTTTCTTGGGGTTTTGACTGCAAGATTGTTGTTAGGTTTTGTTTGAATCTGATCAATTTTTTGGGTTCTTGGTGTAGTTTTTGATTCATAGGGTGGAAGTCAACTTGCTTGAGTTACTTTTTGTGATAAGATTCTTGCCCTTTTGCTTATTGCTAGCTGTTGTTTGTGGTTTTGATGCTTGCCACCTGAAGTATGCAGCCTGATCAGCGAAAAAAGGTGATTTTGTTTTTTTCCGAATTTGTTAGCTTAGATACAGGTTGACGTAGTTATTGTACTAACCTAGTTGTTACAATACTTGGATTTATTGTTCCTTTACTTAGAAGTAATGATTTTAGTATTTTGGGTTGTTAATATGCTTTAGAAAATCTGCATAATAACGCGATCTTTCGATTGACGACCAATTTAAATTTGGGTAATTGGATATCTGGTTTAGGACATTTTGGTTGGAGGATTGAAATGTTGAGAGTTGTATGATTTAGGAATCTAGCTAAGTGGTGACTGGATCTTATTTTCATGCTTTGATATATGGTGAGGTCTAAGGACTGTGGTATTGTGCAAATTTAATTCTAAGATCTAAGTCTATCGAGAGACAGCTATGGAGGGAATCAAGTAGTTTAACTTACATGGTTTTGATCAAAAGTAATGATTGAATTGCCCATAGCTTATGTGGGTTGGAATAGCGTAGCTGCATACTTCAAAACATTCCTATTAAGAGATAATGTGCGTAGCAATTAACATATGGCAATAAGATTCATTTTGACAGGTCTTATAACACATCTTCTGAATTATAATATGAATATGCAGGGGTCTGGAGATGTAGATTTCTTTACTGAATATGGTGAAGGGAGCCGATACAGGATAGAGGAAGTGATTGGCAAAGGTAGCTATGGTGTAGTATGCTCTGCATATGATACCCATCTGGGGGAAAAAGTTGCAATCAAGAAGATAAACGACATCTTTGAACATGTCTCTGATGCCACACGTATCCTTCGTGAGATCAAGCTTCTTAGGCTTCTTCGGCATCCAGATATTGTGGAAATCAAGCATATATTGTTACCTCCTTCTCGTAGGGAATTCAAGGACATCTATGTCGTCTTTGAACTCATGGAATCTGATTTGCATCAAGTCATTAAAGCAAATGATGATCTGACACCGGAGCATTATCAATTTTTCCTTTATCAGCTTCTTCGTGGACTAAAATATATACACACAGGTTATATACTGGCTACAAGATTGTGCTGTTGTTACTATGTTTTTCCCCCATGAAGGACATAGTTATATACTTAAACATCTACATAGCCATATTAGCTGCCATGGTATACTCCAATCCATGATAGTTTTTCTAATTCTGACAATGTCTATGTTGGAATATTATGCAGCCAATGTCTTTCACCGTGACCTGAAACCCAAAAATATATTAGCAAATGCCGACTGCAAGCTTAAGATCTGTGATTTTGGTCTTGCAAGAGTAGCCTTCAATGATACTCCAACAGCTATATTTTGGACTGTATGCTTCTTAATGTTCTGCACAAAACTTTTAACTTCGAAAATAGCTCTATTAATGAGCTTAGCGGAAAATGTGCCATCTAACTTCACCTGATTATTTGTTCCTGTAGGATTATGTTGCCACGAGGTGGTATAGGGCTCCTGAATTGTGTGGATCATTTTTCTCTAAGGTGTGATGTACAATTTTCTGCTTTAGATAATTTTTCTGATTTATTGGTGAATTAACTGTAAGTTTTTTACTTTTATTATGATAGCAGCACATTCTAAGACTAGTTTATTGTGACTTTTCTTCAGTATACACCAGCAATTGATATATGGAGCATCGGATGCATATTTGCAGAACTATTAACTGGGAAGCCTCTCTTTCCGGGTAAAAATGTGGTGCACCAATTAGACTTGATGACCGATCTGTTGGGTACGGCATCTGCAGAATCAATTGCCAGGGTAAGTCCCTACTTTTTCCACTAGAACTCAAGATTCTACTCAGATAGTTTTGTGGCTAATATATGGTTGCTTATGTGCCTATAGATAAGAAATGAAAAGGCTCGCAGGTACTTGAGCAGTATGCGTAAGAAAAAACCTGTACCTTTCTCCCATAAATTTCCACATGCAGATCCCCTTGCACTTCGTCTGCTAGAAAAGATGCTTGCTTTTGATCCCAAGGATCGTCCTAATGCAGAAGAGGTACAAATACACTATGTCTATCTGTTTCCACAAAGTTATATTATTTGTGACTCCAGCTCCTAACTGGGCTTTTTCCCTTTTTCAAAATTCAGGCTCTTGCAGATCCATATTTCAGGAATCTGGCCAAAGTGGAAAGAGAACCTTCTGCTCAACCAGTTACAAAAATGGAGTTTGAATTTGAAAGGCGGAGGATAACGAAGGAGGATGTGAGGGAGCTGATATACAGAGAAATTCTTGAATATCACCCAAAAATGTTGAAGGAGTTCCTAGAGGGGCAAGAACCGACAGGTTTCATGTACCCAAGGTACATTTTTCACTAACTGAATCTTTTTTCTTGTCTTTGAACTTGTGCATAGCATGGTTTTCTCTGCATTCTTTCCTGTTATCTGCATGTGCATGCGGCATGCCAGTGTCTTCATAGCACATCTGTATCATATGTTTAAGTTCCAGTATGGCAACTTAGGTGGCATTGCCACAATTTTGTGTTTTTCCTTAGAATAGAGTTGAAAAAGTTTCAATTCTTTCATTTAAGCTCATGTCTTTTGCATGAAGTCTCTCCACTGTTCTCTTTCTTTCTGCTGTTTTCTTAGTTTATTCATAATTGTACTGCTGAACTCTTCCATTGGGTATGAATGGGAACCTCCATGTTAAATAGTCAATGTAGTTCTGGGGTAAACTGTTTTACATGTATTGGGAATCTGGACAGACTTCTCGTTACTCATTAGGAACCTAGTTTCTCCTCCTTGGGGTAGTTCAGAGTTCAAAGAAACTCTTAACTTTATTCCCATGTTAGTCAAACTGTAATGTAGGATTAATGGGAGTTATTCTGATCTTCTTTTCTGATGTAGAAATCGGTAAATCTAGATTTCTTGTACTCTAGGAAGGTCTTGGAATGAAACAAGCCCTATTCATATGGTGGTATGCTTATTATTTTATATTGGAGTTAGTTCAGGTATGCTTATTATTTTATATTGGAGCTAGTTCATCTGGATCTATAAACTTCCGATACTTGGATGTGGTAGTATCTTGATCAACCTATTTTGCCAATCATGTATATTATGATTCATCCGTCTAATAAAAGGAAATATCATGGTTCATCTGACAGTTTGCTTGAGAAAGGTGTAGCCAACTTTAGGAGCTCACAGACGGAGAAGAAATATGACGCTTTGACTTAAGTTCTCTCATTATCTCTAGAAGTTAAACTTGATACTGTCATAGGCATGTCCAAGAATGACTGGCGTACAGTGTACTTGGTTCTCTCCTTGGTCAGTCATGTCAAGCTTATTATCTAAAGAGAAAAGACATAAAGACACCATTAAAGTTGTCCCAAATTTTCAAAAAGACACTTTAGTTTGCGGGGATCCTATTACCCCCACAAAACTTATAAAGACCATTATAAATATCCCTTTTTGACCCCACATGACGTTGAGAGTGTACTTCACTCTCCAATAGAGCGTGAAACAAGTAAAAATGCAGAAACCTTTTTTAAAAAATCAGCATTTATTTGATTAGAAATGCTTATTAATTACTTTATTAATTTTAATTATTTTTCTATTATTTTTTTATCTGATTTTCTTCATCCAACTCTTCACCATTTTCTTTCTTTCTCCTCGTTTTTCAAGTTCTTTTGCCTTAAGTTTATACTCGATCAATTACTGTACCTCTACTGTTTTTCTTTTGATTTTTGTTATGAAAGTATGATATTTTGGTTAAGAAAAGTATAAGGTTTAATTTGAATAATATTTTGATTCAACATAATTATATTTGATTTTTAAAGTTTAATTTGATGATAATCCAATGGTGATTTAGCAGTAATTGTGATGAGTGAGATGATTTAGAGAAATATCGATACAAAGAAAAAAAAATTCAAGCCCAATCATCTCTCAATCCACCTTATTTTAGCTTTCTATCTAAATAAAAAATAAAATAATTAATAATAAAAATGTTAGAGCTATTTGGAAGAGACAAAACAAAATAAAATGAGAAAGGTTAAGAAGGAGGTGGTCAAAGGTGAATATTTATCAATGGTGAAATGAAGATAGTAATGGAAGTTCATGGAGGAGAAGAATTAAGGAGAGAGAAAGAAATAAAAAAAGCAAAAGCAAAAGGAAAAAAAATTAAGAGAAACATAATAAAAAAAGAAAATTTAATGAATTGACACTTGGCAAATAATAATTAGTGCGTGGTTACACTTCTTTTTTTGCAACTGACGTTAGGTGAAAAATGGGATTTTTTTTCATTTTAAAATTGTTCAATGGGGTAATAGGATGCCCGCAAACTTTAAGTGTCTACTTGCAAATCTGAGACAACTTTAGTGGCTACTTTATGTATTTAGTCTCATCTAAAATATGCTCTATTATCAAGCCTCATTCACGCTGCTTTTAACCCACTAGAGAACCTTCCTCTAAGAAAACTATCATTTCTGTCTTAATTATTGTGTATGCATGCTTAGCTGGCGGCATTACAAAACTTCTTGACTGGGGCCAGGCTTAGCTGGTGAATGAGAAAATTTGGTGTAAACATAATATTCTGCTATGTTACATATCAGTGACACTTAGTCCTATATCAATAAGCTCATTATTACTTATAAAAATTATCATAATATGGTGCTATTTACTGTTCCTTTTAAGAAACAGAATTTGGTTTCATTGCTTGACTGGAGCCAAAAAGGATTACTGATAGTTTCTTGTGTCTCTCCCCAGTGCTGTTGACAAATTCAAGAAACAATTTGCATATCTTGAAGAGCATTATGGCAAAGGAGGTGCTGCTGTTCCACCTGAAAGGCAGCACTCATCATCCCTACCTAGGTTAGTCCCTGGCAGTCATGTTGGTTGATCAAGTTCCTTTTTCCATTTACCATTTTTTATTCTTGCTCTATTTTTTCCAATAAAAGGAATGCCCTGCAAGTTTTGGCTATCAGATATTTCTCAATTCTTGCACAACTTAAGCCACTGATAAATTTAAGATGCAGGCCTTGTGTATTATATTCAGACAATTCAGTGCAAAATCCAGTTGAAGTTGCAAATGATCTTTCGAAATGCTCCATCAAAGATTGTGAGAACCCACAGGTGGACCGGAGTTCAATGATCCCCATGACAAGGCTACCTCTCCAAGTTCCTCAGAATGTTCAAGGTTTGCTTTCACTAGTTTACTAACAATTCTAGTAGGGTCCAACATTTGATCTCTTTTTATATTTTAAATGCTGCAAGTATGCTTTTTTATATTAGTACTTATTAGTTAATGTTTCTCCTTTCATTGTGGCCATCATATTCAAATGATTTTGTCTCGCTGAGAGTATTATCCAATTTTTCTCTTTTGATTGGTGCCAGCTATAGCATTCATTTTTCTTATTGATGATGGTGTATGCACTCATGGTTATATTCTTGCATCTGCATTATTGTGAAAGACATATTGGGATGCAGCAGTTCCTTGTGAATTTGTTAATGAATTAGCACATGCGAATGATTTGTTGGACATATACATGTGTAAAACCTGTAAAGACCAGTGAAACTTTCTGTCTTGCTAAAATTGTGAGGACAGAAGTAGTATTCCCTCGTCTCAGGTTATAAGTTTTCCTTTTTGGAATGATCCAAAATGTTATCCTAGCATTTATAAACCTTTCTCATATTTTGTTTCTCCAGTTTTTTTAACTGTTTAACTGTGATCTTATAAATATTTTTCTCCTTCTCCAAAAATACGATTGTATCACTTAAAGAAATCTTATTCGTAAGTTAACAATGTGTAATATTAGTATAATGTCATGGAATTAACATTGTTTCAAGGACTATTGTCTTGGATATAAAGTTTATACTGTTTGAAAAAGATACATTTGGAGTAATAGATGTTGCAAAAGTGTATAAAGTATTAGCACATTATATTTAGAGGGTTGTCAGATGTTTGAGGTGATTTAGGTTTAAGTTTCCTAGTTAACTATTTAAGAACTTTTGACTTCTGCCCTCTATTCATCTTTCCTGTTATTGAAAATAAAGTCGAGATGGGGGTGTCTGCAGACATTTTTATTATGAAAGACTTAGATATTGATTTAGACATTTGCTTCAAAGTTTCTAGTCGGTGCATTTGCATGAACACAAAGACGTGAGTGTTGGTAAGATTTCTAATCTGACAGCCTGATAATTAATGAAGTGTTGGTAGATCTACTGACTTCTCTTTTGGGATGAGGAAAAGATACCTTTACGAGAAACGACAGCAAGGAGGTGCAAAAACTGACCCCTCGGGGGAGGGGGGAGAGAGAGAAATGTCTCTTGAATATGATTAAAAGAGTAAGGTCTTTAAGAAAAGAAAAAATGTCTCTTGAATATAAATAGTCTACGATTTTTAAAAAGTCTTCCATCCCATTGCTCATACCTTTTTTTTTTTTTGAGACTGAAAAAAAAGGGCCAAACTTCACAAGGCCCCCCTAAACTTGGCGTGAACTTTCACTTTGGCACCTAAAGTGGACGTTGTTCATTTTAGGTGCCAAAGTGAAAGTTCGTGCCAAGTTTAGGGGTCTGACGATGTGTTTGGCCTAAAAAAACCCGAGACGTTGCCATCATCAATTGTATTACCTAAAACAGATAACCTTGGGAACTAAGATTTAAATCCAGCTGAAGCGACACTGGGTGGATTCTTCCTATTTGTCTAAATCTTGGTGAGTAGAGAGTTATTGCTGCCTATTTGGCGAGAGATAGCTAGAATTAGTTAAAGTGAGTGCAAATTGGTTCGATCACCATTGTTATCAAAAAACAAAATAAAAGGTGCGCTTTTCAGTAAATTTCCTTGGAAGTTGCTTCTAGTGAACATCTCGCATATGATTTTGTGATGAAAGTGGTAGTCCTATATAATGGAAAAATCAAGTATTTGAGTTATTGAGTAAAACACATCAATTTTCATGACTGCCTGCAGTGGACAGCACTGAACAAGAATCTAGGGATTTCCTTCATCGGTAACATAATCCACAGATGGTTTTCAAGGCTTCCGTTGTCTTTCTTTTTTGTGATAATCAAGGCTCTGGGTTTAGTATCATCCATTTGAGAAATATGTCTTCTTTTTGGTTCATTCTATTATTTCTGATCACTAAATAAAGGAATTTGGTTAAAATGATGCAGCCCTAAGTTGGGTGTTATTTATGTACGTCTAGAAAGCCAAAGTATAAAATTAATACAGAGAGGAACCTATAAAATCTATCAATTATTCTGCTTCTGTACATCTTCCTCCCTTAGCCCCCCCCCACCCCCACACACACAACCCCACCCAAAAGTATACAGTTTCTAAAGCTCTAATATACTTGCATATTTAAACCCCATGAGGCACTGTCAATGTGGATCCGTCTCCTTGCCTTGTTACTATACTAGTGCACTACTTCATTTGTAGCTCATTCTCAATTAACTCTTTTAGGGGTCGTTTGGCAGAGTGTATAAGAACAATGCAGAATATAGTGTATTAGTAATGCTTGTATTAGTTATGCTGATATTGTTTCTTCTACATTGTTTGATTTGATGTATTAGAAATAATATATCTTACATAATTTCTTAGGAAATGTTTGTTTACAAAAATATCCTTCCTTGACTTTGTACATTTTTTTTGCAACAAAGTTTGTCAACTCAAACATAATTGGTATTGTTGAACTAGTATATAGAGGTTTAGGATTAATTGCAAGACCTTCGTCTTTGTGCATGAAATGTTACGCCAATAGAGTAACCTAGTCGAAACAAAAATAAAATACAAGATGTAAAATTAAGGAATAGTCTCAAGAATTTTTTTTTAATCTTTTTAAAGACCCTCGAAGCGAAGTAAAAATATGTTGGGAGTTATTTAAACCAACTATTTATTGTTGTAAATTAAAATGATGGGAAAAGAAATTGTGAAATGTTTTGAGAAAATTTACTTTTGCAAATTTAAATGGTGGAAAAAGAATTGTGAAATATTGAGAGGGAAATTGAGGGGTATTAAAGTCATTTAATAAGTTAATGCATTTGTTCAACGTCTTTGTATTACCAATACATAGGAAATGGTGTATATTACTAATACACACCTCAATACACAATAGAGTGTATAACCAGTGGCAGAGCTAGGATTTTCATTGAGGGGGTTTAGAAGTAAACATACGGACTAGTCGAAGGGGTTCAACATCTACTGTATATATATAAAAATATTTTTGACCGTGTAAAAATAGTATAAAAATAATATAATTTTTCGTCGAAGGGGGTTCGGATGAACCCCCTGAATATAAGGTGGATCCGCCACTGTGTATAACTAATGTGGATCCACCACTGTGTATAACTAATGTTTGCATTAGTTATACATAGGCAAAATGATGTACCAAACAAGGTACCAGTAGTACACATTAATTAATGCATGCATTATATTTTTCAATACACTCTACCAAACGACCCCTTAAAGTGTCACTAAGCATGAAGTCAGTTGCAACGGTGAGAAATTCTGCATCAAGTTTTAATCTCTTCTAACTTTTTATTCTTATTAGGACAAATATAGATGGAGACTGGTGCATGATGCGCTAGTGTGCGTACACACCCTAGTTGTATAAAAGAGAACCTTTGCTATTTAAGTGATACTAGGCTGCTTTAGAACTTAGTGTTATTAGTTTGTTATTAACAGGAGGATTTGTCAGCAGGTGGTGCTGCAAGACCCGGGAGAGTGGTTAGTTCAGTGTTGCGCTACCACAACTGTGGAGCAGCAGCGACAGCAGCAGAAGTCATTGACCAGCGAAAAATTGCTAGGAACCCTGGCGGTCCAACTCAATATCCCATTTCCAATACATCTTACCCTAGAAGACATCCCAGCTGTAAAAATGAAAGGGGTGAAGATAGTACTGAAGTTTCAAATGGTGTACAGCCAAAACCTGAACAGTACATGGCAAGAAAAGTTGCTGCAGCACCAGGTGGACCTGGTAATCAATGGTATTAGATTTGGGATTGCTGATCAGCCATGTTACGCTCAGTTTTCCACTTTGACATTCACTAAGGATGGTTCTCATATAACACACCATATGTAAGCTAATTTGACTGTCGGCCATAATTTTCTCAGATAAGGCCAAGTTGAGGAATGCTTGGTAATTGAAACGGGCAAGTGAACTTGAAGAATCCCAGTGTGATTTTGGTTGGAAAAATTCAGACATCTACGTACAACTCGTTAATTATATTTCTCATCTGAAGTTTTTAAGGGGTTCGGCATGGATTCTCCTCCATGGGCAATTCTTGTTCTGTACTCTCGACAAAAATGGAAGCACTGATGAAGATGGATGTTGGTAGCTGATGACATGAACTACTGATATCAGTTTACCTCATACATCTACATATGTTTCTTTGTTCTTTTCCCCTTCCTCTATATTCTTTGCAGAAACTGTAGAGACACTTTATACTTATGTTATGACTAAGACACTGATGATCTTAACGTGTAACCTGTAACATTCTTTATTGAAATAAGGACCTCGTATGTTTCTGATCTTACTAGACTCTGTAAACTTTGCTTGAATTTTATGTCTGAACCGTCTTAACATGTAGATTCATCACCAATCTGCTCTATATATCTCTGGATCTTGTGGATCCCTCTTTTTGAGCCATTTTTTAAGATGATCTTAACGTGTAACCTGTAACATTCTTTATTGAAATAAGGACCTCGTATGTTTCTGATCTTCCTAGACTCTGTAAACTTTGCTTGAATTTTATGTCTGAACCGTCTTAACGTGTAGATGCATCACCAATCTGCTATAGATCTCTTGATCTTGTGGATCCCTCTTTTTGACCCATTGTTAAGTTGAATTTAACACAAAATATGTTGCAATCTGGATCCAGTTTTTAAGTTAAGAACTTTTGAATTATGTAGGATGGGGAGACTCGAATCCTATCCTGATTGCATGCACCTGTGCAAGTGTTTCGTAGAAATGCGCACACAAGTGTACACGGTTGCTCAAGTATTATAGTCTAAAGGTTGCAATCACTATTGGAGAGAAATTCAGGGGCTTCACAATCATGTATAACATCCAATTTCCTCGATGTGCTTGTTTCTATAGCTGTTAGTTATGAGGTTGATTTTATGATTATGGTATGATCAATCTCTAATAGAAAAAGGCTCAAAAATACCCCTGAACTATCTGAAATAGCTCAAAAATGCCCCTCGTTAGATTTTTGGCTCAAAAATACCTCTCTGTTAAATATTTGACTCAAAAATACCCCACCCTCTTACGGAATTCGGAAAAAGATCAAAAATACCCCTGAACTATCTGAAATGGCTCAAAAATACCCCTATGTTAAATATTTGGCTCAAAAATACCCCTCCCCTTAATGAAATTCCACCAAGCATGCCACCTAGATAAAAAAAAACTACGTGACTATGCCACATTACCATCCACATGTAAAATATTAGTATTTTTTAAATTATATGACATTCCTTTCTTCTTTATTTTTATTTTTATTTAAAAACGTCAGTGAAACGGACAAAACTTACACGACTTTTTAAGTTTTAATCAAAGTAGACAAACGGTGGTTACATAATATTTTTTTTGAAAAAATTTATTAAATGTAACATCGCTATTATCAAATTTCTTTGATCATCTAAAAAACAAGTTTTTTTCCTATTAATAGATTTAAAAGTGTGAAATCCAACAAAAAAGTTTTATTAAACTGATAAATCCATTAATTATTAGGCCAGTATAAAAGTTAAAATTAAGATTTACTTGTAAAAGTAACAAATTTCAAACTAAACTTCAAATTAGTTACTCAAAAAATGTGTTTGACTTTGCTAGCTTTTACTCAAAATGTTTATGTTAAAATGATTTAATAAATACCTCCTCTAATCTATAATTAATGAATCTTTGAATGTGGCACACATCTTCAAAAAGCTAATGAATGACATAATTAAAAAATAATTTATCAATATTAAGTCTCATTTTACTTCTTTTCAAACTTGTTCTAAAAATAATAAGATTATTCATCAAAACTAAATTTAGAAAAATAAATTCATTTCGAATGATTAAACAAGTGTTAAAAGGAATTCATTTATTTTGAAAAAGAATTTGCATGTAGTAAATTCAACTCAATTATTAATACATCAACATTTGCTAGCTTAAAAGTTAAAATTCTAGCTCCTCCTCCGAGTCAACATTAGAACAAGATCAAGCTGTCCCTCATCCCAAACGACAATAACAAGATGAAATTTAGAACTTTTAAAACACTAATGAAGTAATTGGCAAAAGATTGGTTTTTTGGTTTTTCCATTTCACTGCTTTGCAAAAAAATAAAAATAAAGAAGAGAGGAATGTCATATAATTAAAAAATACTAACATTTTACATGTGGATGGTAATGTGGCACAGTCACGTGATTTTTTTTATCTAGGTGGCATGCTTGGTGGAGTTTCGTTAAAGGGAGGGGTATTTTTGAGCCAAATATTTAACAGAGGAATATTTTTGAGCCATTTCAGATAGTTCAGGGGTATTTTTGATCCTTTCCGAATTTCGTTAGAGGAAGGGGTACTTTTGAGCAAAATATTTAACGGAGGGGTATTTTTGAGCCAAAAATCTAATGAGGAGCATTTTTGAGCTGTTTCAAATAGTTCAGGGGTATTTTTAAGCCTTTTTCGATCTCTAATTATCTATTCAAATTAGTCTCCCAACTAGATCGTTGAGCGCGAATGTGAGAATTCAATTCAAACATATTCATTTGTCTTTCTATTTTGCAATCAAGTAAGACGATCTACGTGTGTTTCTTCCACCTGTAAATAACTCTTAAGGTTAATTAGGAGAAGATCTTACCCCCCTCAATTTCCTTTGTCTGTTCACTACGGGATTAAAAATCTATTCTAATATTGTCCAAACATTAAAATACTACCCACAAGAATATAAGAATAACCATATAAGAGAAAAACTTTGTCGATTCAAGTATATAGGGGGGTTGGCAAAATAAACACTTTGAAAAGACTAAATGTAACATTTAGAAATCCGGAGCCAAAAGGGCTAATTTTTTTTATCAAAAATACCAAAGGGGACAACGAATTTTGAAAAATACCAAAACGGACAAATTGCTAGAGGTTCGGTGACTTATAAGTCCTCGGGCCCACTGCGACTTATAAGTCGCTGGGACAACCACGACTTGCAAGTCGCTGGCACTGACGCGACTTACTGCTAAACACTATTGCCATTTGAAACAAAAAAGATTCCTGCATCCTTGAATCAACACTGTTGCCATGTGAAACAAAAAAGTTTCCTGCATCCTTGAAACAACAAGATTCGTGCAACCTTTAAAAAAAGGGTCCTCCACTATTTGAAAAGCATCATGTGATTTATCCATGCAGTCTTTGAAATGGGTGTTGCATTTTTTTAAAAAGATACTGTTTGCACGTGAATGTTTGTCTGTTTGTATGTGAATTCCATCTATATATTTTGTTGGAACGTAATTCATATCTTGATATAAAAATTTTCTAAACTGATTTTTTTTTACAAATATTTAATCAAAATACAAGTTAAGTCATCAATTATAAGGTATGTTAATATAGTTTTTACGTTATTTTTACTGTGAAGTATAAAAATATTACATCGAATTCTTAAACTTAAATTTTACATTCTTTAAATAATCTTTATTAATTTACTTTTGATCATAACAAATTAATTTTTTTATGTAGCTATGAATCCATTGTTAAAATTACAAGCTAAACATTGATCCCAAAAAGTTTGGGACATCGAGGGACAAGATATGTGTTTAAATACACATCGTGCCGATACTGAATTTTGGCTGCACATAAAGGAGCGTCCATTGCATTATTGAATCCTTCAATATTTAAATTTTTGTGGATTTAGAGGAATTGTAGAAGTAGAAAACATTCCTTGCGATGTTGGACTTATAAGTGCATTGGTTGAGAGGTGGCGCCCCGAAACTCACACATTTCACTTGCGAATTAGTGAGGCCACTATTACATTACATGCTATTGAAATTATGTTTGGAATAGTTGTAGATGGAAGTCTAAATACGAAATTTCTATTGATGGATGACTAATACTACGAGCAACCAGAGCTGCATCTTCTCCAATGATATTATCATCATCGGACATTTCACCATCCTCCATTGATTCATGTTCTAAAGGTTCATCACTGTCTGGTCCACACACTCCATTATCAACTATGTCATCATTATTTTCCACAACTTGTGTAAAGCCGAGTCAGTGTAACTTCAAAACCATTACATCTATAAAATAGAAAAAAGTTAAACATAATTAGTATAAATTATATATTAATTTAATTTTAAAACTTGTTATATTTACCCATCGATTGACTCCAGCGGAAAAGAATGTTGCTGATGATTAGAATTCAAATTTTGCATGTGCATATGAGCATTGCTAGGTCCCCCAATATCAAAATTATGCACATTTTGATCAAAGTTATGATACTGCATATCAACCCAACCATCACATTGTGTATTCAAATTACTTATATCATTTGAGTGCCTGTCAAATTCTCCCACTGTTTGATGTTGGACTATGTCCCTTGAAGAATCAACATTTAAATTCGATAAATGTGACGTATCACAAAGATCAAATTCGTTGTCGGTGAATTTTTGAATGATAGGACAACGTTCAATTGATGCATATATATCAAGACTTGTTAAGTTAACATGACTACCAAAAATCTTAATAGTACGGAGAAATATAGATAAAGAATCATCATTCTAAATAAAAGTCTCACCGTACGTTATAACTCCATTTGAAGTAAAAGACGTTGGATATGTCCCGTGATAATCACTACATCTTATGGATCAGTGATACCCATTTTATTTCTTAGTAAATGTTGCAACCGCTCATATTTAAGAGATAATGAAAATATTTGTACAACTGTAGGCAATCGACTATATATTACAGAACCAACTTCATATAAAACTTTACCACCCCAATATAAATTTACTCTTACTGTATCTTGATTTATTTTGTAATGCAAAAAATTGTAAGCTAAATAAAAATAATATTTGTAGGAAATTGTATTGTAAGTTGAAATCGGAGTGTGGAAACTCTCCATGCAAATCCAATATATAAGCATTGAAACTCATGCAAACTTTAGAACAACAACTCAGTACTATTTCACTTCTCATGCATTATTGTCTAAAAGGCTGCCTTATTCACACAATGGCATAAAAATTCAAAAGCAGTATGCACAATTCATGTCTCATGCATTGTCTAAAAAGGCTTCCTTTATTCATATCAGCCAAAAAATTCAAAGGCTGCAGAACTGGCGCGTCAATCTTTATTCACATCAGCCATAAAAAATTCAGAGCTGGCAGCTGGCAAGAAGCAGTAAGTCGCGTTAGCGCCAGCGAATTGCAAGTCGTAGCTATCCCAGGGACTTATAAGTCGCAGTGGGCCCGATGACTTGTAAGTCGCTGGACCCCTAGTGATTTGTCCGTTTTGGTATTTTTCAAAATTAGTTATCCCCTTTGGTGTTTTTGATAAAAAAATTAGTCCTTTTGGCTCCGGATTCTAACATTTAGTGCAAGTTTTAAAAAATGTAGTGGATAGTCACATTTATGATGTCATCAATTTGACTTTGAAAAATCATCCAAATCTACCACACAAGTTTTTAACTTTACACTTTAGTTTCCCCACCTCATCCAATAACAACAACAACAAAAAACCCAGTATATTCCTACATCCTGGGGTCTGGGGAGGGTAGAGTATACATAATCCATACCACTACCTTTAAAGAAGTAGAGAGGTTGCTTCCGATAGACCCCCGGCTCAAGACAAAAGACAGTATATATAGAAAAAAATGCATAGAACATGATAAAATAATATAAGTATGACATCCACCAAAAATATTGAACCCTGCCAAACAAGGACACCAAAGCCCTCCTACGTACTGCCTACGACTCAACCACACACCTTAGCCCTTTATCCTAATGTTTTTCCTCCATACCTTCCTATCCTGGGTCATGTCCTCAGTTAGCTATAACTGCTCCATGTCACGTTTAATTACTTTTCTCCAGTATTTCTTCGGTCTACCCTACCCCTCTTGAAACCGTCCAAGCTAACCTCTCACACCTATGAATCGGGGCATCCGTGTCTCTCCTCATCACATGGCCAAACTATCTTAACGTAACTTCCCGTAATTTATCCTCCACCAACACCACTCCCACCTTCTCCCGAATACTCTCATTCCTAACCCTGTAGCCCTTGTAAAACCACACTTCCAACACAATATACTCATTTCCGCCACCTTTAACTTTTGGATATGAGAATTCTTAACTGGCCAACACTCCGCTCCATATAACATAGACGACCGGACTGCAAATCTATAGAATCTGCCTTTCATCTTGGGGGACACCTTTTTATCGCATAAAATTTCTGAAGCAAGCCTTTATTTCATCCAACCTGCCCAAATACGGTGAGAGACATCCTCATCTATCTCTCTATTCCCCTGAATCGTAGACCCAAGATACTTAAAACTATCCCTCTTGCAAACCACCTGGTAATCCAACTTCACTACCACCTCCTACCCTTGCCTCGAGTCACTAAACTTGCACTTCAAGTACTTCATCTTAGTCCTACTCAACCCAAAACCTTTAGACTCCAAGGTTTGTCGCCAAACCTCTTGCTTATCATTAACACCTTGTCGTGACTCATCAATTAAAACTACATCATTTGTAAAAAGCATATACCAAGGCACCTCGCCTTGTATGCTCCTCTCAACACATCCATCTCTACGACAAAAAAATGGACTAAGATTCTATCCCTGGTGCACCCAGTCAAGACCAGGAAATGCTCGAAATTTCCTCCCCCAGTCCTTACCCAAGTCTTCCCCCCCTCATACATGTCCTTAATCGTTCTAATGTACGCCACAGGGACCCCTCTCGCCTCCAAAAATCTCCACAGAATCTCCCTAGGGACCTTGTCATACGCCTTTTCCAAGTCAATAAACACCAAGTGAAGATCCCTCTTCCTCTCTCTATACTGCTCTACCAGTCTTTGCACTATGTGAATTACCTTAGTCGTGGAGCGACCAAGCATAAAACCAAATTGATTCTCCGAAATAGACACAATATTCCTTAGCCTCCATTTCACCACCCTCTCTTAAATTTTTATGGTGTGACTCGATAACTTAATACCCCGTTAATTATTACAATGTTCTTATATAAAGGGATCATCGTGCTCCATCTCCACGCCTCAGACATCTTAGCAGACTTGAAAATGATGTTAAACAAGTTGGTCAGCTACCTCAACCCTGCCCCACAAGAAAACTTCCAAAAATCTATCGGTATATCGTCGGGCCCCATCGCCCTGCCCTTTTGCATCTTGCGAATAGCATCACTAACCTCCTCTACCTTAAAACGCCGACAAAAGACAAAATTGCGACACTCCCCGGAGTGCTCTAACTCCCCCAACACAACACCTCTGTCCTCCTTATTATTCAGGAACCTATGAAAATACGACTGCCATCTTTTATTAATGAGGGTGTCTTCTACTAAAACTCTGCCATCCTCTCCCTTAATGCACTTTACTTGGTCCAGATCCTGACCCTTCCACTCCCTAACCTTGGCAAGCCTAAACAACCTATTTTCCCCGCCTTTCTCCTCTAACCCCTTATACAGACTCACAAAAGCTACTATCTTAGCAGCCATAACAGCTAACTTAGCCTCCTTCTTAGCTAACTTGTACTTCTCCCTGCTCAACCGCCTCTCCTCTTCATCCTTAATCTCAACCAGCTTAACGTATTCCCCCTTCTTCGTCTCCACCTTTTTTTTACTTCTTCATTCTACCACCAGTCCCCCCGATGCCGGCCAGACCATCCCTTTGAAACACCCAAAACCTCTCTAGCAGTATGCTTGATGCAACTCGTGGCCCTATCCCACATACTATCCACGTCCCCCCTACACTCCCACACCCCCATCCCTTCCAACTTCGCCTCTATCTCCAAAGCAATGGCCGGAGTCAGGCCACCCACTTAAATCTACACCGACCCTCTCCACCCCTCCTCTTCTTGCCCTTCTTAATAACCAAATCCATCACCAGAAGTCTATGTTGTGTCACAAGATTCTTATTCGGGAAGACCTTACAATCCTTACACAAAACTCTGTTCTCCTTCCGAAGCAGCAAAAAGTCAATTTGGGTCTTAGCTAGCCTACTATGAAAAGTAACCAGATGATCCTCCTTCTTTGGAAATCTAGAATTCACCACCACCAACCCAAAGGCCCTCACAAAATCGAAAAGAGCAATTCTCTCATCATTCCTAACCCCAAAACCAAAGCCTCCATGCATATCCTCATACCCTAACGGCACTGACCCGATGTGCCCATTAAAGTTCCCTCCTATGAAAATCTTCTCCGAGCTAGGCACGCCTCGATCCACCTCATCCAAAACCTCCCAAAATCTCCTCTTCTCCTCCCCGTCTAGGCCCACTTGTGGTGCGTAAGCACTATAGATGCACAACAAAAATCCCCTAATGAACAACACCCCCTACCTCATCCAACAAATATCTAATATTTCCCCTCATTATTCATATTTTTATTTTTAATTTTCAAAAAATTATCCGAGAAGCCACCAAAATGCTCTCATTTTCTAGCTACTTTTTTTGATTTCAATAACTTTTTTGGTGAAATCTTCCTGCTCTCTAAAAATCTCCACTGTTGGTTATTGCCTCCATTGTTGTTACATCTTCTTTGAAAAAATTTGCACAAAATTTTTTTCCCACCATTTTTACTAGATTGTAAAGTTTTCGAAATCCACTCAATACCTCGTTACTAGATAAATTTCTCTATTTTAGAAGCCTTACATGTACATTTCTCCATCACAAAGCTAGCAGGGCATCGATTATATCTAAATTTGTTAATTCATGTTTTTGTACAGAGGTTTTCATACTATTCATCGACTAGTTATAGACCGATACTATAATTTATGATCAATCAATGTGGTCTATAATGACATTAGCTGAAGTAATTATTATCGCTGGTGATTATATGGGTGTGTTGGAGAAGACTCTTAAATATTGAAATTGGAAATCATCTAGTAAGGCGATAGTGCCCATCCCATTGTGTTGCAACAATTCATATGACGACATGGTTTAAAGCATAATTGAGAGCGAAGAATTAGATTACGAGCCAGATGGTATTGTGATTAGCTATCTGATGAAGCACATTCATAAAGAATGATAGGCGGGTGTCCTTGTACATGTTGGATGATAGCTATAGGCTATTATTGAGGATAAATATCATCGCGATATCTCTGATAACCCTGCCACCACAATCAAAAGTCAATGAAGATGATTCGGTTGAAGATGAGAGCTCGGGTGTTCGTCTAATAAAAATGGAAGATCAGTCAATAGAATTAAAAGATCCCAAATTATTTTAAGAAGAACAAGAAGAGTGCAGATCGGGATCACAACCTAACCACACCTTCTCTGATGGAACTAATTCCATATAGAACAAATATTTAGTAGCACGAAGGAGCTGAAATTGTTATTGGATGTAGCATCAGTGAAATTTTTTTTTGATTATGCTACGTTGAAGAGTTGTAGCAAATACTTCAAGGTGAGATGCGTATCTCCTAGTCACCCCTTTTCTTTCTCAAAGTCAACTTTCTCCCTTCTTAGTCAAGCTTTGAAGTTCCTACTTTATTTAGATTTATGGGATATTTGAAGAAGCGCAGGTTTGGAACCCTATACCTATACAAGGGGATGGTCTCGATCTCGCTTGGTGGTACCCCTCTCGATGATTGTTGACTCAACATTGATTTCGTGCTTGAGTTGGAGGGCTCTCTCTCCATATGTGTTCTCTAACTAAAATGCAGGCGCGGCATAGCGTCATGGTAGTGCAGAGCTAGCTATGCTCGACTCGCTCTGCAGGATGAACCGGCTAACACAATGGATCAATACAGGGGAAACTGGGTCTTCGAATCCTAAGTCTCAGCCCCTTCCCAGCTTGCCTCGCTCTCAGGTTGGCCTTTCTACTTGACTAAGTTCAGTAGGAGAGCGACTACTGCAGTCATATCCTGTCTTCTCTTCTATCTCCTCGTCGTTAGTAACCCGCCATCTTTGGGCAGGAGTCGTCAGATCTTGCCCAGGCAAAGGAGCGATCGACGGATGGATGTTGTAGGCGAGGAAATATGAATGCACGGATAAATTTTTTATATACAAATACGTTGATGATCACATGAGAAAAGTTATTACGATCGATGACACTCATTTACGTGGTAAGTACGAGGGTGTGATGCTAAGCCTGGCTACACAGAGTACGGAGAATCATGTTTATCCAATTGCCTTTTGCATTATTGACAAGGAGAACGATACATCTTGACTGTTCTTCTTTGAGAAACTGAAGTCTATAGTGGTCGATAACCAGATTTGTACTTTATTTTCAATAGGCATAAGAGCATCGCCAACGACATTGCGAGGGCTTACAACCATGGTCAACTCTGGTATTGCATAAGGTACCTAGGTGAAAATCTCCAGATAAATCACCAATGTAGAGATTACCTTTATCTATTCTACTACACAGCAAGGACATATTCTTTTGAAGAGTATAGCGATTATTTTGTAGAATTCAAGAACTATTATTTTGAGGCAGCTTTTTCCTCAAGGATAAACTTGGTTAAGAAATGGAGCAGGACATATTTTCCTGGCATAGGTATAATGTGAAGACCACAAATATTGTCGAGTCGGTCAACTCTATGTTGATAGATGAAAGAGAGAGCATCCATATTCAATTTGATTGATTAGAGGTTGGATGAGAAGTTCAGGAAGAGATATGTATATGCCCTTAACTATAAGGAGAACAAATTTATGCCTACCGCCAAAAAGATCATAAGGGACAGTATAAGCAAGGGCGACTCCTTCTATATAGAGAACGTAAATGTGGATGACAATCAATTCATCGTGTTCGGCAGGGGTCTTACTGCCAAAGTCAATCTACTGGAAAAGTCATGTTCTTGTAGGAAGTATGACTTGGTCAAAATATCATGCGCTAATGAGATGGTTGCTTTGTGATTGAAGTACGGAGATGATTATGCTTTGAACATATATGAGTACTCTTCGCCTATGTATAAAGTTGAAGCGTACTTGAAGCATACCTCTTTGCATATTTGAAATAAATTAATGTTGTTCCTTTAGAGTCTGAATGGTGTGTGCCACATGAATTATTAGACATGAATATTCTTCCATCTCTTGTCGATAACAAGCTCAGAAGGAAGAAAAGGAAATGCAACAAGTGTTCACTGTGCAAGAGACCCAAGCACAAGAGAACCATATGTAATAACAACAGATCCTAGATAGGCTTGTACCATTTTATTTTTGTAAGTTAAGCTAATATATGTATTTGACAATCCTGCAGTTTGGTCTAATTAATGTCATGCCAATTTTATCGATATTGGTATGTTTCCATTATCGATCAGCTAAGTTATAACATATTATGTGTACTGTCTATTAAGTGTATTCTTTATATCCCACTTCAATTATCGATTGCTTTTTAAGTCTATTGGAAAACCCTAAATATTCAATCGATCAGATAAACAGGTGGGTATATATGACGCCTCAAAAAAGTTGTTGCACTTCTACTCAAATGCTGTGTTGATTAGGTATACGCTACCTACTCAACTTTTGTTCATCCACGCATTGACCAATCATTGGGCTTCCAGACCAAAGGCCTTCTATTTTGGTCTATATAAACATCCATCTATTCTACAGCTTCTTCAATAAAAAATTAAGAAATAGCAGCAGATGTCGAGAATCACACTCAAACCTCTTAGGAGAATACGTTCCCAACGCCATCACGACTGATAGAACCCTTGGGGGTTGCACCACACAGTGAGGGATAAGGTCACTCAAGATCAATCACAGGTAAAATATAGTATAACAACCAGGAAGTAAGAGACAATGTAGAAAGAGTAAAAAAAAAAGATTTTTCATGAAAATCTAAGAATGGAAAAACTACAGCTTGCCTTCACAAGCACCTCAAGAAAACTATTATAATCAACCTCCTGATTACAATCTAGATTTCAGCCTACCTCTAGGCTCCTTTCGTTTATAGCAACTCTACTACTAACTCCTCTTTGTAACTCTACCAAGGACTCTCTACGCTGGTTAACTCTAATCAGCCTTACATTTAGGCAACTCTACCTAAGCACTCTTTACTCAAAGAGAAAAAACTATTCTTATAGCATGAGTAGTTCAATTACAAATCAGCACTCAAGAACATTCACTCACTCTTTAAGCATATTACAAAGATAAAAACATGAGCAATGCTTGAGCCATCTTGGAATGGAGCTTTTGCTGCCCCACTTCACGCTTTAGATTTGTGCAAAAACCCCACTTGAGGCGTCTCTTTCCTTTTATAGCTGAGTGATGACTAGGGCTTGAAAGATCATTGGACCAGCTGCCCAAAACATTCTAAAATAGCACCTGCAAATTTGTTACACTAAAGGACCAGCTGTACTGTACCTTGCACGTCTAGGGACCTGGTCCCTTGTAGTTTAGCTGCTCCTTATCAAAATTACATGTATTAATTTTCCTTTTTTTTGATGATGACACACACGAAACTATACAATTTGAGCATCAATGCAAATTCATCATATTTAATCAGAGTGATTATAACCTGAAGATAAATGTTCCCTCTATCATCATGCTTTCTCCATCAACCATGCAAAATAGGGGCCTGGTCCCTTGTTGTCATTTGCGGCAAAACACTTATTTATTCCCCCTGTCTCTAAGCCTTATCATATCATTCCTTCTCTGTATCATCATGCCTACATTTCCAAGCACACACAGACAACCTTATCACTTAATCCTCACATATGAAGTCAGTATTCCCTCTTTTGGTATTATTGAAAAGGATTAATAGTAAACCATAAGTAAAGATAAGTTCATGCTAATTAACTCATGGCCATTGGAGCAATACTAACATGTAGAATAGCTTTAAAATGAAAGAAACAAATGAAGTTCACAAGCAGAATTCATTCATTCATAACCAAAGATTAGTACTAGTACAATCATACCAAAATAATGCAAAAATAATTGTCTTCAAAAGCCAATACAAGAGTAAGATATGAAACGACACTGGATTGATTTGAGGACAAGGATAATAGGATTTAAGTAGAGGGAGGTTTGGGGGAAAGAGAGTTAAGCAACATCTCCATTCTTGAATATCCAACATTGTGATCATCTAACAACTGTTTGGTGAGATCCTTCACTTCAACATTCAGTTCTTGAAATTTACCAATCAGTTCAACCACCCTTGCCTGGAGTTTTATATTTTCAGCTACAAGTTCAATGGTGGTACCTGGTCCCTCAGACGACAACCTCTAAATTTGCAACTTCAGATGTACTATCTCAACATCTTTGGCACCCTAAATAGTCCTTAACTCCTCCATTTCCTTTCTCAAACTTTCTTGAACAACTAACAACTCAGATACTTGAGACACAGAACCAGTTTTGCCTTTAATACATTCATTCTCTACAAGGGTTGTTAGGTTGATAATTTTTTTGGTTGTTTCTAGTGTTTCTCTAGTTCCACTCACACCAAAATATTCGAAGACCCTATTTTGCAAGTACCCATAGGGTATTCCATATCTCCCATCCTTCTTAAGTATTATTTTCTTATATGGCCAATCATAAGAGCAGGGAGACTGATCAATTTAAAATTACTTAGGCATTCTATCAAGAACAGATTATCCCCAGACACAATGGTAGTTTTCCCTGATCTCAGCAATAAGAATTTGTTGATGAATTCAAATACCAACTAGAACTCATATTTCAAGAACTTTTTTTTCACAGCTTTTCTAGATGTTTCTCCCACCTTAGAGACATTTATCATAAACTCAACTGTGGGCTATTACTTTACAATAGTACTGACTCCAATAGCTGGTATATCTAAGATTTTTCCTAGTGCTTCTTCATCCAAATAGATAGACTTTCCTTGCACCCGTGCAGACAAACTTAGCCTATTTTTTGAGAATTTCATGGTGTAGTAAAATTCTCTAACCTTATTCTAAAAAACCATAGGGTTTGATTCTTCAAACAAGTGTAACCACCCTTGATGCCTGACATATTCAACCAATTCAATCATCCTAGGTTCCTCATAAATTTTGGGATTAAACATTCTCCCTAACAATACCTTTTGTGTTCTGAAGTTCCCAATCCTTATTTATATGGACATGGTATTCTTTTCTTTATTTCTTTTCTTTCTTTTGGGCTCACTACTTGTTTCTCATTTATCATTAGTTGTTCTTTTTGGGGACCTAATCCCTTAGAGTCTTTTCTTTTCTTGATTGCTATATGTTTCTATCTCATTCCAGTGGATCTACTAGACTTTGACATGAAGGACCTGGTCCTCTCAATTGTAAGATTATTCTTTCTTCCCTTTTTGATAGAAAAAATATCCCCTGAATTCAAATTGTCTCCTTTATCAATCTCCACAACTTCAATATTTTCCTTTTTCCTTTTTATATTTCCCTTGAGTTTCTTCACAGTCAAATCTCAGAGGTACTTTGTCCTCAATCTCTTTATTTTTGTCATTTGGAGGTAACAACATATTTTTTCTCCTATTTACTTTACAAATATTTCAATCTTCCTGTTTTACTCCATTAACTGAGTTTTCCATGTTGTTACTGAAATTCAAGAAGGGGTGATTTGAAAATTTTTTGTGAGTCAATTACTGACTCTTCACAGTTGACTTGCCTGCATATCGGTATACTTTACAAAATAGATTAGATTTAAAATAATTAAGCAAATAAATAATTGAACATAAAGTAAATAGACAAAAATTTATCCTAGTTCAGAACACCAATGTGGTGCCTACTTTCAGTCCCTTTGGGTTTTAAATTTTTCTTAGATCGTTCAATGTCGTGCTTGAGTACAGTGATGGGAAACAAGTTCAGAAGACTTATTTTTCTCTTCAGATCTTATGACATAGCTTCAGTTGATGTTACAAAGTTGAATCGATCCTACTCTTTATATAACAATTATAAACTAAAAGTTACAAAGCCTTGTAAGACTAAGATTGAGACACTTTGATATTCTTCTTTGAAGATGCGTAACCCATGTCTCTCTTTAGTTTTTTTTCTTTTATAGTCTTCGGCTGTTACTCTTCATAAGAAAACCTAAGGGATTTCTTCTCAATCAAGGATTTGAATTGATTCCTTGATTGAGGAATGTAGCCATATGATATGTTCATATACGGCTTCTATTCACGTCCATATCAGATATGTCCGTGATGTTTTCTTCCTTTATGTCTTGTGATGATTGATAATTTTCCAAGTGTGTTTCTGATCATTTCTTCCTCTTACTTAGTTGTGATTGATTTGACTTTCCGCATCTTTTGGAACTGAGATTCTCCTTCCATTTGTTCTTATTTTGATTGATTTACTTGGATGGTGCGGATTGTGAATTGATATCCTTCCATTCCTGGAGCTGGCCTCCTTTATCTTTCCAATATTAGCAGTCTTTAATATCCTGCAAGGATATACTTGTTAGTTTGTCATTATTAAAACATGGACTTAGGAGGCTAACAATCTCCCCCTTTTTGATAATGACAAACAAGTGTAAACATCAGTTGACTTCCCTATCTATAAGCTTGCTCCCCCTGACTTATACACATTTCTTAAGTATCATTCGACTTTCATTTATCATCAGTTTTCTTTCTCTCCTTGACTAGTAGGCAACTCTGATGTTTTTGCTGTCTCCATCTTTGATATAATAAAAAAGAAATAAGATACAAATAGAGGAATACAAATAATACAACAAAGGGCAGTTTAAATAGTTGAAAACCCCTAAAGGAAGTGTGAAATCATTTTACAACCCATAATTTGAAGAAGAAATAGGCCCCATTTTTGAATAGAAGTCATCAGAGTTAGCTTTGGCCAGGCAGTATGTAAAGGTATTATGCATATTGTAATAGAATCATTCATAATATTTTTCAACATTCTTAGAAAATTAGGAATAAGAGTTCTGAACAGCGATAACAAGATCATGGTTAGATAAGCTGGCTTCTATTTTGAAAGAGTCTAAGCATGGGAATACTTTGGAAAACAATTTGATGCCTTCTTATTTGAACCCATCAATGGTCAGCCTTACTTTTATTATGTTAGAATTCATGTCCTTTCCTAGCTGCAGCAATTTTAAAGTTGAATCTTGAAGCAACACCACTCCTTCCTCAACAGTCCTCATTCGGTCCTTGAGGTCTTCGAATTCCTTCAATACCTGAAACATGGCATTACATATAGGTTTGCTTACCATAGGGAAATTGGATTTGGCTCTAAAAGATTCCTTTTTACACCACTCATCTTTAACTAAGATGTATCCCACTATGGCAAAGGTTTTTTTAGTCATAGGTAGCCGAGATTTCTACTGGTGGATAAACTGATACATCAATGGAGTAGAATTAGAGAATCCTGGTGATCAACAGTCCATCAGGCAGACTAGCGGAAGCATGAGTATAATACCCTGTAAGATCCTAGCTCAATTCCGCTCACTATTTCATGTTAAAGGAGTTCAAGACTTAGAAATTTCACTAAGTGATGGGACTTAGTTTCACTAAGTGTTGGGACTTAGTTATTTCCACGGCTCCTAAACTTTGATGATTTTATTTTTGACCTTTCCGAGCTTAGAACGGTGATTTTTAAGTTGATTCATGATTGAGGTAGTTAAAAGTATGTCTCGGGTGAGTTTTAAAAATTTTGGATGAGCGTAAGGCATGTTTAGAGAAATAAAATAATAGCAGCGTCGGGATATGCCCGCGACGCCCCCTCATTGTACCGCACTGGATCCTGCGGTGCACCCTCTCTCAACCATCCAACTTTTGTTCTTTGTTAATTAAGGGCATTTGGTTCATTTCCCTTCATCCAATCAGTCCATAACACGAAGTTTAGCTCCTCAAAGAATATTATTTGCTTTTTTAATCACAAATTCTCTGAAAAGAAGCCTCCCTTTCATCAAGAACAAATGGTAACTCATTCTTAAGTTGTCAAGGAATACAAGATTCAAACCTTAAGAAATTCCTAATAATCTTCATGAAATCATCTAGTGAGGTATGTGTGAAGTTCACCCATGGGTTCCTTTTACCCATGGAGTCCAAGAATCCCTTTTTGGTTTTAAATTACGAGTATTCATGTTTAAATTAAAATATCCCCATGAATTTCTTATTTTCTCAATTACAAGTTATGATTTTAAGTGTTTCAAATGGAATGAGTCATATTATGTTTTGAATGTTTCAATTCCCATGTCATGTTCAATTGATTTAAAATGAATCCCCAAATTACGAATTTAGCCATGAAATCCTATTGTTTCCTCATGTTTAAGATATTCTCATGTATAAGTTTATGATTTGCCCATGTTTGATGAAATACCCATGTTTGGGTCTTTGAACCATAATCACTTAATACAGTCTTTCAAGCTTGATGTCACCGTATATACTCATTCAGTGCTGGTGGGTTTTGAACACCCGATACCTATGTGATTTACATAAAATCAAGTTTTTTCAAGTATTCAGTCAGTTACTCCATGAATCTTATCAATATACTTACATGTTTATGGCCGTGATAAGCACTATCATTTATGTTGTAATGTTTAGTCTAGTTCAGTCCTTTCCAGTATCAGTGTCAATTCAATTGGGAGTAGGATTTAGCACTGACCAAACTCAGGGATGAGGGCTCACCTGAAAGTAGAGGGTGTCACCTTTAGTTGCAATCTCCGAGTTACAAAACTACATAGATAACGTAGGTTAGAGATGTATACCTGCTAGTTGAGGGTGACACGTATCTCATTAGAGCACCTGCCATTTAAGGGTGACTTATTAGTACTTTGAGACACCAGTTTAGTAGATCCACACAACCAGTGTTAGTACCCGTGGCATGATAATGACACCCTTCTAACTGGGGTTACAGGTTGGACCCCGATTAGCTCATATTAGAGAATGTCAGTTAGATGATACCTCCTACAGTCTCAGTACAATATTCAGTATAGTTCAATTCTGATTTGCTTGACCAATTGTACAGACTTTCAGTTATACAGTTTACAATCTTCCAGATGTCAGATTTATTTTAGATTACAAATTTATGCTTGATCTTGTATTCTCAGATGTTACAGGTTTTATTCATTCATGTTTAGTTATATCATGCTATTCAGTTAGTCCTTATTTCTTATGTACAGTACCCTATGTATATCAGCCTAACCTCATCTCATATACCAGTACATTCAAAGTACTGACCGCATACTTTTTTTGTGCTATGATATCTAATATCAAAGGTATGGATGCACAGTTTTTTGATCATAGTTAGACAGCTCAGCATAATCCAGTAGCCGTAGTGGTGAGTCCTCATCCATCGAGGACATATCATGTTTTATTTTAGTTATTTCAGTATTTTACTTTATTTAGTTTGTCAGATTTAGTTGAGGGTCTATCCCATCAACTCCTCAGTCAGTTTAGAGGCTTTCAAATGTTTAGACAAGATAGCTAGACATTTAGTTAGTTAATTTTAGTATTTATCAGTTGTTTTAGATATTTAGTATTTTTTATTTTAGTATTTAGATTTATATTTACCTTCTCAATTTATCTTCCACATATATGTTATGTTTATATTTTATTCAGTGCTCATAGCAGGTACTAGTTTGTGGGTTGGATTGTGGTCACTTGTGATCTTAAAAACCGTTGCCATGACTAGAGGGTAGCCTCGGGTCGTGACAAAACTTGGTATCATAGCCTAGAGTTTTTAAGGTTTCTTAGGAAGTCTGAAATTGTATTGAGTAGAATCTTTTACATGGGTGTAAAGTGCACCACATTTATGGACAAGAGGCTACGAAATATGTTAGGAAAAATTTCCCTTCTTTTAATATTCATGCTGTGTGAATGAGCATTAGCTCTATTTAAACTCTCTTTCTAACCCATCTTTTATTCTATTTACAGACCATGACTCCCAAAAAAAATAATGAAAGTAGGAATGGGGACTATCCTGCACCTTCACCTATTTAAGAAGATCCCCTGAATGAGCATGTATCTCACATCAAGTTCAGAGCTGCTTTTACCATCTTAGCTCATTTAGTATCAGGTTAGAACAATCAGCAGGTTGTTGCCCTAACTAATCTTGTGCCAAATGCAGCTACGGTCAGGATTTGGGATTTCATGCAAATGAATCCTCTTTTGTTTTTGGGATCCAAATCTGAGGAGGATCCACAGGAGTTTCTTTATATGGTTAAGAAAGTGATTGATATTATGGGTGTCACTTCGAGTAAGAGTGCATAGTTGGCTGTATATCAGTTATAAGTTGTAACTCACACTTGGTATAAATAGTGGAAGGAAGATCATGGTGTTGATGTAGGGCCTGTTGAGTGGGAAGAGTTTGGCATGACTTTTCTAGATAGGTTCTTCCCATTGGAGTTGATAGAAACTAAGGTGCAGGAGTTCATTAATCTGAAGCAGGGCAACATGAGTGTGAAGGTGTACTCGTTTAAGTTTACTCAGTTGGCAAGGTATACTCCTAATGTGGTGGATGATAATAGGTCTAGGATGAGTAAGTATATGTCTGGTGTATCTGATAGTGTGGCCAAGAAGTGTAGGACCACAATATTGATTTAGGAGATAGAATTATCTAGAATTATGGTTCATGCTCAATAGATTGAGGAAAAGAATCTCAAGGAGAGAGAGAGAGAGAATAAGAGGGCCAGAACAGGTAGTTTTAACTCTTTTTAGCTAAGGTCAGAGGGTGTTAACCATTCTCAGTTCTGTAAAAAATCTTTAGCCCCAACCCCATCTTCAGCTAGTGCACCAATGCCTAAGTTCAGGTAAGATAGTTGGGATAGAGTACCAGGCTCTAAGTCCCAGGGTAGTATGAATAATGTTTGTTCTAACCCACTTTATGAAAAGTGTGGCAGGCATCATCAGGGTGTGTGTAGAGCCAACAATGATGTGTGTTTTGGATGTGGTAAGCTAGGACACAGAGTCAGAGATTGCCCAAAGGCTGGCTAGCAGGGTCAGTCTAATCGTCCTCCAGCTCTAGTAGGTTGTCCGACTCAGCAGGACACCACTTTCAGTGCCACCAGTGGTCAGTGTCAAAATAGGTTATATGTACTCCAGTCCTGACAGGATTAGGAAAATTCTCCTGACATAGTTACGGGTACGTTGCTAGTCTTTCATCTCCATGTTTATGCATTATTAGATCCTAAAGCTTCACTCTCCTTTGTAACTCCTTATATAGAAGTCGATTTTTGTGTAAATCCTAAATCTTTAATAGAACCCTTCTCAGTGTCTACTCTAGTAGGTGTCTCTATTGTAGCCAGTCAGCTATATAGGAACTGCCTGGTTATAGTATTCGAGAAAGTCACCTTAGTTGACCTCGTAGAGTTAAAGATGACTAATTTTTACATCATTGTCAGCATGGATTGGCTCCACTCATGTTATGAATCAGTTGATTGTAGAAATAGAGTTGTTCAGTTGTAGTTTCCTAATGAACCAGTCATTGAATGGAGGGCTAATACCTTTTTCCTTAGGGGTCAGATCGTTTCTTATCTTAAGGCAAGAAAAATAATATCTAAGGGGTGTGCTTACTATCTTGTCCGAGTCAAAGACTCTAGTTTTGAGACTCCTAGTCTCGAGTCCATTTTTGTAGTACGAGAATTTCCAGATGTGTTCCCTGAAGACCTTCCTGGAGTTCCTCCCAAAAGTAGAGTCAACCCTCAAAAGACTACAGTAGTGAGAAACTAACCTAGACCCATTACTTCATTAGATATCAAGAATTTCTTGGGCTTGGACAGCTATTACAGACGATTTATTGAAGGGTTTTCTTCTATTTCATCCCCCATGTCCTAATTGACTCAGAAAAAGGTCAAGTTTCAGTGGCCAAATTCTTGTGAGAAGAGTTTGTAGGAGTTGAAGACTGGACTCACTTCTGCTTCAGTATTGACTTTGCCAGATGGTTCAGATGGGTTTATAGTTTATTGTGATGCTTCCAGAGTTGGTCTTGATTGTGTTTTGATGCAGAGAGGTAAGGTCATAGCCTATGCCTCTAGAAAACTTAAACCCCATAAAAAGAATGATCCTACCCATGATCTTGAGTTGGCAGCTATTGTTTTTGCCTTGAAAATTCAAAGGCTGTATCTTTATGGGGTTCACGTTGATGTGTTCACAGATCAAAAAAGTTTGCAGTACATATTCTCGCTGAAAGATTTGAATCTTCGACAAAAAAATGGATAGAGTTGTTAAAAGATTATGATATGAGTGTTTTGTATCATTCGGGCAAGACCAATGTAGTGGTAGATGCCCTTAGTAGGTTGTCTATGGGTAGTGTTGCTAATGTTGAGGAGGGTAAGAAGAAGTTAGTCGATGATGTTTATCATCTTGCTAGATTAGGCATCAAATTAGTTGACTTAGCTGAAGGCAGTGTATGGGTTTAGAATGGTTTAAAATCTTCTTTAGTTGCCGAAGTGAAAGAAAAGAAAGATAGGGATCCCAGTTTGGTTAGACTGAAGGAGTTAGTCATAGATCAAAAGTGGAGGTTTCCTCCCAAGGGGGAGATGGTGTGCTTCGTTATCAAGGTAGATTTTGTGTTCCGTATATTAATGACTTGAGACAACGAATCCTTACAGAAGTGCATGGTGCATGATACTCTATCTATCCAGGAGCCACTATAATGTATTATGACCTGTGAGAAATTTATTAGTTGAATGGTATGAAGAGGGATATTGCAGAGTTTATAGCAAAGAGTTCGAACTGTTAGCAGGTTAAGGTTTAACACCAAAGGCCTAGTGGCATATTACAGGAGTTTAGTATACCCACTTGGAAGTGGGAAGTGGTGAATATAGAATTTGTGATAGGATTACCTCGTATGCATCATCAACATAATTTGATATGGGTCATTGTAGATAAAATGAGCAAATCAGCTCATTTCCTGCTAGTTCATACTTCTTACTCTACTGAGGATTATACCAGACTCTGTCTTAGGGAGTTGGTTAGGTTACATGGGATTCCATTGTTTATCATATTAGATAGAGGTACTTAGTTTACCTCTTTCTTTTAAAAGGTCTTTCAGAAGGATCTTGGTACCCAAGTTTATCTAAGTACAGCTTTTCATCCTCAGATAGATGGTCAAGTAGAGAGGACAATTTGGACCTTATAGGACATGTTAAGAGTATGTGTTATTGACTTTAGAGATAGTTAGGATGAGCACTTACCTTTGATTTAGTTTTCCTATAACAACAATTATCACTCTAGTATTCAGATGGCTCCGTTTGAGGCTCTTTATAGAAGGAGATGTAGATCTCCTATTGGTTGGTTTAAGGTAGGAGAAGCTTCTTTTATAGGGTTATATGCAGTGTTTGATGTGATGGAGAAAATTTAGTTAATTAGGGAGAGGCTGAGGATAACCCAAAGTCATTAGAAATGCTATGCAAATGTAAGGAAAAGTGATCTTAAGTTTGTCGTTGGTAATTTGATTTATTTGAAAATCTCGGCCATGAAGGGATTGAAGAGATTCTACAAGAAGGGGAAGCTCAGTCCCCGTTATATTTGTCCATATAAGATCTTGAGTCTTTTTAGGAAGGTAGCTTATGAGCTTGAGTTTCCTGCAGACTTAGCATCAGTGCATCCAGTGTTCCATGTTTCCCTGTTGAAGAAGTGTATTGGTGATTCAGCTGTTGTTTCACCATTAGAGAGTATGGATGTTCAGGATAGCCCATCCTATGAAAAAATCCTAGTTGAGATCCTTGATCATCAGATTCGTAGACTAAGGAACAAAGAAGTTCCCTTGTTCAAAGTTCTTTGGTGGAATCAGTTTGTTGAGATAGCCACGTGGGAAGTAGAAACAGATATGCGAACCAAGTTCCCTCATCTTTTCTCTGTGAACTCAGATTTAGCTTATGGTAAAATCATTCTCAGGTTGACTATTTTACGTTCTCAATTTTAGATATGTAATCCATCCCATGTCATTACATATGTTCAGTTCATGTATCATGTTTCAAACTCAGTTATGCAATCATGTTTTCAGTCATGCATGTTCAGTTTTTGATCTCAGTTTTCCTTGTGTTCTCAGCTAACCAACCTCATTCGAGGATGAATGTTCTCGAGAGGGAGATATAATAATACCCCATAATATCCTAGCTTAATTCAACTCACGATTTTATGTTAAAGGGGTCCAGGACTTAGAAATTTCACCAAGTGTTGGGACTTATTTATTTCTAAGGCCTCTAAACTTCGATGATTTTATTTTTGACAATACCAACCTCAGAATGTCAATTTTAAAGTTGATTCATGATCGGGTAGTTAAAAGTATGTCTCAGGTGAGTTTAAAAATTTTTAGACGAGCGTAAGGTCATGTTTGGAGAAGCAAAATAGTAGCAGCACCGGGATGAGCCTGCGGTTCCCCCTCCATTGCACCACACTGGAGCTTGCGACTCTCCTTCTATTGCACTGCACTGGAGCCCATAGCGCCCCCTTTATTGAACTACATTGGAGCCCACAGCATGCCCTCTCTCAATCGTCTAGCTTTTTTTCGTTGTTAATTAAAGGCATTTGGGTTATTTCCCTTCACCCAATCAGTCCATAACACAAAATTTTGCTCCCTAAAGAGCATTATTTGTTTTTTCAATAAAAAATTCTTTTAAAATAAGCCTCCCTTTCATTAAGAACAAAACCTAACCCATTCTCAAGCAGTCAAGGAATTCAAGCTTCAAACCTCAAGAAATTCCCAATAATCTTCACGAAATCATCTAGTGAGGTATGTGTGATGTTCATCCATGGGTTCCTTTTACCCATGGAGTCCAAGAATCCCCTTTTGGTTTTAAATTACGAGTATTCATGTTTAAATTAAAATATCCCCATGAATTTCTTATTTTCTCAATTACAAGTTATGATTTTAAGTGCTTTCAAATGGAATGAGTCATATTATGTTTTGAATGTTTCAATTCCCATGTCATGTTCAATTGATTCAAAATGAATCCCCAAATTACGAATTTAGCCATGAAATCCTATTGTTTCCTCATGTTTAAGATATTCTCATGTATAAGTTTATGATTTGCACATGTTTGATGAAATACCCATGTTTTGGTCTTTGAACTATAATCACTTAATACAGTATTTCAAGCTTGATGTCACAGTATATACTCATTCAGTGCTGGTGGTTTATGAATACCCAGTACCTATATAATTTACATAAATTTGGATTTTTTAAGCATTCAGTCAGTTATTCCATGAATCTTATCAGTATACTTACATGTTTATGACCACGATGAGAACTATCAATTATGTTATAATGTTTAGTCTAGTTCAGTTCTTTCCAGTATTAGTGTCAGTTTAGTTGGGAGTAGGATTTAGCACTGAGCAAACTTAGGGATGAGGGTTCACTTGACAGTAGAGGGTGTGACCCTTAGTAGCAATCCCCAAGTCATAGAACTACACAGACAATGTAGGTTAGAGATGTCTACCTACCAGTTGAGGTTTGACTAAGTGTTACCTGCCAGTTGAGGGAGACATATATCTTATTAGATCACCTGCCTGTTGAGGGTGACTCATTAGTCCTTCGGGATACCAGTTTAGTGGATCCACACAGCCAGTGTTAGTACCCGTGGCACGATAATAAAACCTTTCCAATTGGGGTTAGATGTTGGACCCCGATTAACTCGTATTGGGGCAGGTCGGTTTGATGATACCTCCTATAGTCTCAGTATAGGTTTTAGTATAGTTCAATTCAGGTTTACTTGAACATAGAGACAAAAGACCAATGATAAGTTTTGAAGTTTAATGAGCGAACTTACATTGCAGTGAGCATCCTTTAACTGGTTGAGATTGATAATATGTCTGGGATCAACAAGGTGACCTTTAAAAGTAGAAAATTTCTCTTTTTGCACATTGGTCCAAAACTTATGCATGTCCTCTGAAGAAAGAGGAATAGATGGAAGAGGATGATGTTTTTTGATGAAGAAGGTAAGGCTTGAAATAGGGATCTTTTTGGAGATAGCCAAATGCTCGGAGGAAGAGGAGGACTTATCCAAGGACTCTAAAATAAGAACATGGTTGTTTAAAGAGAGCGAGGGAAGGTTTTTTGAGAGATTTTCCATTAATTGAGTTTGGGTTATTCGGTAGAGAGGAGGTTAGATAAAGGTTTTTAATAAGATAGAGAGGAAGAGAAAGATTTAATGGAGAAGAGGGGAAGATGGATGTGGGAAAGGTGAAAAGAGAGGTGAATGTTAAAGTGAAAGGGTGGCAGTCTGGCAGAGAGGAATGTTGGGAAGGTAAAAAGACTAGAGGGGTAGTAATTTTTAGCGTAAAATGAGGGGAGGTAATGGTGATTCCTTTTTCAGAAGGGATCTACCAATTTTATTTTTAAAAAAACACAAAAATCCAAGAATTACGGTCTAAAAATAAGTCTTATAATTCATCAATGCTAAGAATACCAAGCCTCTTTCTAATGTAACAAAATATTTCTTCTTGTAGGGATTTTATAAAAATATCCACTAGTTGATTTTTAGAGTCAATAAATTTTAAAGAAAAATCACCATTTTCTACATGATCTCAAATAAAATGATGCTTAATATTAATATGTTTATCCCTGAAGTGATATATTTAGATAAGCTAATAACACTGGTGTTATCACACATTATAGGAACAAATTCAAAGGATAAGTTTAAGTTAAGTAATTTATGCATAATCCATAAGATTTGAGTACCACAACTTTCGACTGCTATGTATTCAACTTCAGTGGTTGAAAGAGCAATGTAGGTTTGCTTCTTACTATGCCATGAGATCAGGGTATCACCAAAAATTTAAAATAATCCACTGGTGCTCTTTCTGTCATTTTATCTCCTACAAAATCAGCATTTGAATATCCATTTAAATCAAAATATGAGGATCAGGGATACCATATTTCAACATCTTGAGTTCCTCTGAGATATCAGATGATTCATTTGATGGTAGTATGATGGGACTCCTTGGGAGTCGACTGGAACCTAATGCATTTACATACACTAAACATAATGTCTGGTCAATTCGCAGTCAAATAGAGTAGAGATCTGATCATCCCTCTGTACATCTTTTCTGGACGAATCTAAATTGAGGCTTGTGGATGGACACATTAGAATTTCATAGGCTTTTCCTTTTTCCATACCAAATTTTTTGATGAGTTCCTTCGTGTACTTAGCTTGACTGATGAAAGTGCCTTTGGGAGTTTGCTTGATTTGTAATCCCAAAAAGAATATGAGATCCCCTATAAGACTCATCTCGAATTCTTTTTTTTGTTGGGAATAGCCTTAGGCTACAAGTTTATCTTTATTTCTGATAACCTTACCTTCTTCACTCAATTTGTTTCTATAGACCCATCTAGTTCTAATTATCGTATAGTTTCTTGGTCATTCAACCAAGGTCCAAACTTGATTTCATTCAAATTGGTCCAATTCTTCTTTCATAGCTTCAACCCATGATTCATCTTTGAGAGCTTATCGGTTTTCTTTGGTTTAATTTGAGACACAAGGGCAACAAATTCTTGTCATCTCAATGATGTTCTGGTTTGCACTCTATCTTCTAGATTTCCGATGATGAGTTTATTTAGATAACTAATATCTTTATTCCATTCTCTTAGAATACTCGACTTCACTGTTTTTCCTGTGGGAGTCGACTCTAGAGAGGGTGTAGTCGACTTGTCTTGTGATGGCTCAGAGGTTGTGCTGTAATTTTCTCTAGATTGTAGATTACCTACCATCGTTACTCCATGGATCAAATTTTACCAAGTTATTCTTATCGTTGTTGTGAATGAAATATTTGCATCCAAAAGGGTAGAAGTAGCTAATGTTGGGCTTTTTCTCTCTCCAGAGTTCATAAGGTGTTTTATTTAGAATAGGTCTAACCAGGCACCTGTTGATGATGTGACATGCTGTACTAACTGCTTCTGCCTAAAAGTGATCTAGGAGATTATTTTTTAACAGCATGGTCCTAACAGTTTTCTGAATGGATTAATTTTTTTGCTTTACTACACCATTTTGCTGAGGAGACCAAGGTGAAGAGAAGTTTTAAGAGTATCCATTCTGAGCACAATACTCCTCAAATGGCTTGTTTTTAAATTCTTCTCCATGATCACTATGAACGTAAGTGATGAAGTGTCCAACTTCTCTCTTTACCTTTCTACAAAAAAGCTCAAAGTTTGAGAAAGCCTTATGTTTATGAACAAGAAATATTACCCATGTAAATCATGAGTAATCATCAACTATGATAAAAAAATATCTCTTTCCACCTATACTTGCTGTCTTGGTAGGACCAAACAGATCCATGCGGATTGTTTGAAGAGGTTTGGTAGTGGAGACAATGTCTTTGACTTTGAATAATGTCCAGGTCTGTTTACCCAATTGGCGGGCATCACATATGTGATCTTTTTGAAACTTGAATTTTGGCAGACCTTTCACCAATTCAAGTATGGACAACTTCTCAATAATATGCATACTAGCATGTCCAAGCTTTTTATACCACAACCAAGTATCATTGGTTTGCACAGTGAGGCAAATTAAGGTAGTAAAGTCGGGACTATTTAAGACATAAATGTTATCAACGTATTCACCGATAAGTGAGATGTATCTTTTGTCATGTTTGATTGTGTAATTTTTGGCTTTGAAGAGGACTCCAAATCCAGCATCACACAACTGATTGATGCTGAGCAAATTATGTTTAAGGCCGTCTACTGGATATACTTTAGTGAATTCAGATAATGAGCTAAGTTTTACTGAATCTAACTGATCCCTAATCTATTTTCTTTAATAAAGAAAAATTTTCTTTTTTTCTGGTCATGTGTCTGGAATATCCGCTGTCAATAACCCACATTCCCTTCTTATAACTCTTGTAGACCTATTCTTGCAAAATAAGAAAATTAATTTTTTTTAGGTACCCAAGTGATCTTGGTTCCTTGCGGGTTAGATGTGTTTCCTTTGGGTTTCCAAACCCACACACTTTTAGGCTTGTGCTTGCAGTTGTAGGATTTGGACCCTCTCTAATCACAGATAAAATAGATGGGTCATCGAGAGGAGAAAAAGGACTTAGTTGATTTAAACGATCCTAATGAGAAACTTGAATTATTTTTAAGGGAGTTTGATCCCATAAAACTGTGGCTTGGGGATTTCTTAAAACTATTTAATTTTATTGTTACATCATCAATCTCTTCATGAAATAAGTCAATTTTAATTTGACATGCTTTGATTTCTATTTGACAGTTTCTTTGTTCCTCTTCGAGTTTTCATTTAAATCGTGCTTCACAACTTTTCTTCTCTTGAGCAAGTTTATTATATTCATCTATAATTTTTTGAAGCTCGTAGGTTATCATTTCCAAATTAGATTTAAGAATATTACAATTATGACTGTCGTGAGGTATTACCTCGCTAGGTTCACCTGTTGCCGTGAAACACATATTAGCAGCCTGTACTTCTTCTTCAGTTTTATCTTCATCACTTCAGGCTCCAAAGTTTTGATTCTTTCTAGATGGTCTTCTTCTTAACTCTGGACAGTTTTGTTTGAAATGGTAAAGCCTTCCACAGTGATAACAACAATCATTGTTTCTGGTGGAGTCATTATTTTTGGCTTATTGGGATCTTTTCTATCTCTGTCTCATGATTTGCCTTACTCCACAATTGATGAGGGATGTCCGTTCGCTATTAGCATCTTCCAGAATGTCCTTATCGTTAGTTGGAGCAACTTTGAAGGCTAATGGTTTCTTCTTTTCATCCTTATGGTACCTATTGATATAATTTTTTTTATATGCAATGAGGTTATGTTGTAGTTCATCATATGTGATGTTGTGTAGATTTTTGTCTTCCAGATTGGTAGCCTTGGTTTCCCAAATCTTTGGAAGACTTCAGACCAGTTTCTGGTCTTGCAGGCTATGTGGATAGATCATCCCCAGTGATTTCAGTTTGCATACGATCTTACTAAATCTGGCAAACATTATTTCAATGTTCTCATTCTTTTCCATTTTGAACAGTTCATATTCATTGACCAAGGCAACAATTTTTGACTTTTTGACTTTGGTGGTTCCTTCATAGGTTACCTCCAATTCGTCCTACATTTGTTTTGCAGTTTTTCGAGTTGATATCTTGTCGTATTCTTCTCCACTAACTGCACAAAAAAGCAAACTTATAACACGTGCATTAGTTTGGATTACCTCTTATTGTTCTTTTGTGATCTCGAAACTTTCAAGGTCTTCTGTGTCAGTACTGCTAGATTTTTTGCCTTTGTCCTTTGGCTTCTCCTTGAGTCCTGGAATCAACTTTGGACCCTTCTTGATGATGACCCAGGCTTGGAAGTCATTTGATTGGACAAAGATTCTAAACTTATTCTTCCAGTAAGAGTAGTGTTGTCCCTTAAAGTATAGTGGTCTTGTGGAGGAGTGACCATCCTGGAGAAGAGCACTGAGAATTTGATAATTTGCCATTTGATCTTTGCTCACTTTCAGTTAAGCAATGCTATTGATGAGACCTAATCTGATACCAATTGAAATTCAAAAGGGGGTGAATTGAAATTTTTTTGTGAGTCCACTACTGACTCTTCACATTCGACTCGCCTGCAGGTCAGTACACTTTACAAAAATAAATTAGATTTAAAATAATTAAGCAAATAAATAATTGAACATAAAGTAAAGACATAGAAATTTGTCCTGGTTCGGAACACCAATGTAGTGCCTACTTCTAGTCCCCTTGGGTTTCAAAGTTTCATTAGATCGTTGAATGTCGAGCTCAAGTACAGTGACGGAAAAAAAGTTCTAAAGACTTATTTTTCTCTTAAGATCTTGTGACACAAATTCTGTTGATGTTACAATGTTGACTCGATCCTACTCTTTATATAACAATTGTAAACTAAAAGTTACAAAGCCTTATGAGACTAAGATTGAGACACTTTTATATTCTTCTTTGAAGTTGCATAACCCGTGTCTGTCTTTAGTTTTCTTCTTTTATAGTCTTCAACTGCTACTCTTCATAGGGAAACCCAAGAGATTTCTTCTCAATCAAGCCATGTGATATGTCCATATACGGCTTCTACCCACGTCCATATCAGATATGTCTGTGATGTTTTCTTCCTTTATGTCTTGTAATGATTGATACTTTTCCAAGTGTGTTTCTAAACTTTTCTTCTTCTTACTTAGTTGTGATTGATATGATTTGTCGCATCTTTTGGGACTACGATTCTCCTTCCATTTGTTCTCATTTTGATTGATTTACTCGGATGCTGTGGATTATGAATTGATGTCCTTTCATTCCTGGATCCGGCTTTCTTTATCCGTCCAACATTAGCAATCTTCAATATCCTTTAAGGATCCACCTATTAGTTTGTTATTTTTAAAACGTGGACTTAGGAGGTTAACAGTTACAAACACGCAGTAGTAGATACTCAGTTACCTAGTTCTCACTGGAGCAAAGATCAACTCTTTTCACCGGAATTTCTTCACAAAAAGACTAAGCCTATATAGATGTTTTTTGAGTCTGTGTGTGTACGAGAATTCGATGCTTTTTGTGTTTCAGAAAAGCCAGCTTTTTTGAATTTTTCAGATGACACAGAAAATTAGGGTTTTTTTGGTGAAAAAGTTTCTTGTTTTATTGATGGTCTAGACCTTTGGTTTGAAATATTTTTCATGATTTGCTGATCATGAACTTCTACGATTAAGGATGGATCAGTGAAGTCTAACTCAACTGTGGGTTTTCGATTTCTTGCAAAGCTTGAGGAAGTAGTAACCTCATCCATTTTATTTGAGAAAGAGTAATGATCCAATTTAGGTTAGGGATGGTTTCTAATTTAGGAATATGAATAGGATTAGTTGAGGTACGTTTGACAATAAGGTCCGATTTAGCACTTTTAAGAATGACCAATGTCTCTAAAGATGTTCCTTTTCAACTGACATGTCTAAATCTAATAAGTGCGACTCTTTGTTTTACAAGAGATTTAACAACTTATAGAAGAGAATGATAAATGGCTTTTCAGACAACATTTTGTGATTACTTAGGCATCTTGTATGTACTAACATGAGAGATAGGACTAGGTCCCTCTCTGTTTGAATGACTTCTGTACTTGTGCAACTTCAGTTGTTCTTCTTCTAAGTTGTCCCATGGGTGTATACCTACAACGGTATGGAGCTGAGTTAGATTACTCATGTACCTACATTACTATGGATACCTGTCTCCTGATCATAGACAAGTTTTGAGGAGTGATATTGACTCAACTGCTAGTTTAGGGCATTTTGATTAAGCTCAGTTTTAATTTGTCCCAGATTTTTACTTCACTTATACTGCCTTGGGTTTCCTTTTCTAAGATGAGTTTCTTTGGTATCAGGTCCTTGAAATCATCTTTTTCACAATGAGACACCTCCATATTAAAGTGTCTTAAAAGAGAGAACCCAGTCAGTCAGAGAACCTAGTCAGTCCTTTCATTTAAGCTTTGAAACCTTTCAATCAATGAGTTATTCCTGACTGCAATCCTCTTCCTCATCCCTAGAATCATGAACATAAGTTTATTTTGGGAAACCACTTATATTTGATTTCCCAGTAGGCTGATAATGGTGTGATCAAATTATTTTTTTGCCCATCTAGGCAGTGATGACTTTCTTTTTGCCCTTTTTAGAGATTTGAAGTCCTTGGAATATGCATTCTTCAATTGAATGTATTCAGTACTCCTCAAATTAGCCTTAAACTAGTATTGACATTATTTTTTCGAATGTCTATCTCGTCCACGGTGAGTACACATGAGTTTGTCCCTTTTGCTTCCAATATAATGAACACCGTTTCCTTTGTGCTTAACAGGTTCGAATTCTCCTTAAAAGCCCAAAACTCTACCATCATTTACACCTTGACAATATAGATTAGTTGGGATCAATGAAGAATTAGTCCATTTAAGAGACTTGTTCAATTCTTATTCAGGCATACCAGGTCCCTCTCTAACTCTTCATTCTTGTGAAGTGTACACATATGGTGCTTTTGAGAATCCCTCTATCTTTTTTCAAGATCGATTTGAAGCCTTGAAGCTTGTTTCTTCCCTTTTACATCTACTTTATTTGCTTTCTTAAAATTGTTCATCAAATTCAGATTATCGAATTTTATCTTTGTGAACAACTTCTTAGTTTTAGAAATGTAGAGAGTTAAAGTAATCAACTCATGCTCTTGATTCTCCACTTTTTCTTCCAAGGCATTCCTCTCAGTAGTTAGTTCACTCACAGAGTCTATTAGCACACTTGCAATCATTTTTATCTTCTTGCTGGTGTATTTATCTAGACTCTACATAATATTAGAAAGAGTTATCTCCTTTTCTTCTTCACCTTCTAAATCGGCCATAAAGGCAAGCATAGAATCATAGATAACATAATTATCTTCCTCAGTTAGCACAGAGACATCTTTAGACTTCTCATCTTCATCAGATTCACTGGAAGAATCTCCCTATGCTGCTAGAGCTTGCTTTACAGCATACTCAGCAGCTGCGTTCCTTCTTGAATTTTTAGGAACCTGGTCCCTATTCTTTCCTTTGTCACTGCACTCTTGAGATAATTCTGATAATCCACTTTTTGCATGGGACAATCCTTAATGAAATGCTCAAAAATTCTATATTTGTGTCAGACTTCAACATTGCCTTCTCTTTTGCTGCTGCTTCTTTTTCTTTGGAACTGACCACTCATCTTCATGGCTCTAACAATACTATTTTCCAAATAGGAAACATCAGTATCTTGATCGTCACCTAGATCATTTTTAGACGCCTTTAATGCCAGGGATTTTTCTTTTTTTGCTTCCTTCTTCTCCAACCCTTACAGCTTCTTGAGCTCATGAGTCTTTAGATTTCCAATGAGTTCATCCATTATGAGGGTCTTCATGTTCCTTGCTTCAGTTATGGAATCCACTTTGCTCTCCTAGGACTTAGGAAGAACACCAAGACTTTTTCTCAATTACTTTACCTAAGTAGTGAAGCTCATTTGTGATAGAAGTGAACCTTGTATGCATTTCTTGGATTGTTTCTCCTTCTTTCATGGTGAAGGTTTCATACTGAGTAGTCAATAGGTTTACTTTTGAATCATTCACATCAGTGGTGCCTTCATGAGCAGTCCTTAAAAAATCCTAGATCTCTTTAGTATTTCCATAAGTTGAGTGTCACAGTCCAAATCGGGGCCTATACGTAATGGGCATCCCAAGTGCAACCTGAACCAGGGACCGCCCCCTGTTACCCAACCTAACCATCATATTCGCCCCATAATGGGATGAATTTTGAACATAAAATAAGATAGCGTAATTATTCTCATTAAGACTCTGGGATAAGGTCACATCCGTGACTGACCCAATCGAGTCCAATCGTACCAAGATAACCGCCTAACCATACCAAACCAAACCAAAGACCATAAACCAGTCCATACCTAAATAAGTTTTACAAACTTTAATATAATTAATCCCAAAATGTAGTAGTATGGAACAACTAACAATATCGTCTAATAATGTCAGCCCTTCAGCTTATTCCAATGCCAAGGTCGACACCAATACCGATCCCACCCATTCCAACCCTCAGAAGTACCACAAAGCCTCTATCCAAAAGAGTAATGAAATCCGATTGGGACATGCCCCCAACCATGGCCAAAACAATATTCAAAATAAAATATAAAAGTCTAAATGTATCCATAACATGAAATGATGCCTTTCGAAAGGATGGAAGCTCACCACTTCAGTCCAAATGCTGTCCCCAAGTTAATCACTATGTAGGAGGAGTAGAATGGCCAGCTCCTGCATAGCGTGGGTATACAACTGCTAGTAGACTGGGTTAGTGAGTGACTGCTAGCCTTAATCTCAAGATAAGGATGAAATAATACCAATTATAAAACCAAGTAAAACCATACAATGCACACAACCATACACGCACAACACAGACACACACATATATATATAACCATGCCTGAAAAGGGGCCCGGGTTTAGCATGCCTTTAAAATTATTACCTGAGCTGTGTAGCTTGGCCATCCTAAACCACCCACAAGCTATTTGGGTTCAACTCTCCCTACTGAAAGGGCCCCAGTGATAGCCTCACGACCAGGAAAATATCCCATGGGATGACTAGTACATTCCCCAATAGTGGACATCATACACATGGTCCACTAAGACCAATCCTCATATCAACAAATATGAGTTTCCAGTTTTGGTCTCCCAGGACAGCCATCTTCCACAACTTTGACACACACCCTGCCATTAATGCCTAATTAAAACCAACTTTCAAATAGTAAAACCATTATCTATTTATTAACCAACGCCATTGATATTGGTATCATCATACCAACCCTTATTTGCGAGTATCATCCATAACCAACCATTTTAGGTTTAAGGGGACTTTAAAGTGCCCTTCCATGTACCATATTAAACCACTTGGGAGACTTCCATGTTCCCACAAGCATAACCATTTAGCCTTTAGCCTTTCCAAACCATTTAAACCATGTGTAATTCCTTTACCAAGTTAAAAAAATGCAAGATTTCCATTAAAAAAAGTGAATGCAATGAACATATCTTTATAAACATTTTATCAAACAGATTGAGGGTATAATATAACCAAAACCAATTCCAATTATCAATAAAACCATTCCCATGTAATCCAATTATCCAAAACCACCATTAATGCATATAAAAGCATAATTAAAACCATAGGAAACCATAATCAAGTATTTAATATCAGAACCCCCCAAATATAGTTGAAAACCATAATTATGCAGTAATAAAACCATGAAATCTATCATATAAACCACGGCTTTAGTTAAATTAACAATGAGGGAAGAGAAATATGCCTTAAACTATGAAAATGACGGAAAGAAATCACTAAGACAAGCCCCAAAGCAATCCTTTTGTTAAAACCCTAGCTCCCTTGCCCCAAAAGCTCTTGAGAGAATTATGAAGTGTTTTGGAATAGTTCTGAGTGTTAATGAATAGAATAATAGGGTAAATAGCCTCCAAAGTATATTAGAAGTCATGGGTCCTAATTAGGGTAAGTAGGGAAATATCCAGAATACCCCTACTTAAATTCATTAAAAACCCCTCACAAGGATATAACTCACCCATACGAGTCATACCCTCCCAATACGATTGGTACCCACCACTCGTATCTAAGCCTCACCCTTGGATCAGACACTATCCAGTATATGACTTATCTAACCAGGTTGTAAACACAGCATACGATCCGTACCTATGACACTATCCCTGTTAGAATAAAATACCAGAAAGATCAAGCATTGCCTACCATATGAGTCCATGATACGACTCGTACCAAGCCCTATGACTCACATCTCTAAATCGTAACTATTCCAGTGACCAAAACCATCCCACTAACTAACACTGGTCAGCATACAATAGGACCATACCACTTATACCCCAATATATGGCTCGTACCCTTGAGTCATATTAGGTCTAAAGAACAGAATTTTCAGGAAATTTTCTAAGGGTCAAAATGCAGGATGTTTCACTGAGATCCTATTATATTCATCAGGACCTATTCCATATACTAATAGTTTCTTGGCTTTGTAATTTTTTTTAATCTTTTTTCTATCTTTATCATTGAACTCCCTCCTGCTTTTGACAACTATTCTTGTTATATCCACTTCTTTGACTTCTTTGTTAGGAATATAAGGACCATCAAGAATGATGTCCATCAGTTCACTATCCTCAGCCATGATGAACATCCTAGTTTTCCACCACCCATAATATTATCCATTGAATCTTGGTGGTCTAGTCATAGATTTTCCTTCTTCTTAGGTGGGTGGAGCATCCATGCTAACTAAATAACTCTAGGTGTGAACCTTTTAAATTATTTCTACTTTGATACCAATTGATAGAACCCTTAGGGTCTACACCGCACAGTGAGGGACCTGGTTCAAAATCAATCACAAGCAAAATATAGTACAACAACTATGAAGTAAGAGATAGTACAGAAAGAGTAAAAATATAAAATTTTACGTGGAAACCCAAGAAGAGAAAAACCATGAATTTCCCTCACAAGAACCTCAAGAAATTCACTATAATTAACCTCCTGATTATAGTCTAGATTTCAGCCTACCTCTAGGCTCCTTTCACTTATAGTAACTCTACTACAAGCTCATCTTGGTAATACTACCAAGGACTCTCTATACTGATTAACTCTAGTCAGCCTCACACTTAGACAACTCTACCTAAGTACTCTTTGCTCAATGAGAAAAACACTACTCTTATAGCATGAGTAGTTCAGTTACAAATCAATACTCAAGAACATTCACTCACTCTTTAATCACATTGCAAAGATAAGAATATGAGCAATGCTTGAGCCATCTTGGAATAGAGTTCTTGCTGTCCCACTTCACTCTTTAGATTTATGGATAAACCCCACTTGATGAATAGGTGTATCTTTTCTTTTATAGCTGAGTGATGATTAGGGCTTGAAAGGTCATTGGACCAGCTATCCAAAACAGTCCAAAATAGCACCTGCAAGTTTGTTACATAAGAGGACAAAACTGTATAGATAACGCATGCCATTTGTACTGTACCTTGCACGTCTAGGGACCCAATCCCTTGCGGTTTAGCTGCTCATCATCAAAACTACATGTAGCAACGACCTTCTTCTCCTCTGTAATAACTTAGATTGTCTTTTCTACAGTCAGAGTCAGGATTGTGAGTATCTGTATCGAGAACTTTGGCTTATCGCTTATTTTTTACGAACGATAGTTGAGAGGCTAAATGAGTCCAACCACTACATCACTTCTGTAATGCCCTAATTTTCTATAATTGGAACGTCACATGGTGCTTATGATCTTGAAGGACCATAAGCTAACCCTCTTCTAATATCTTTACCTATTCACTACATAATATAATAAAATAAATGTGAAAAACTGGCAGAAACTTTCCATAAGGTTCAAATACTAAGTACAACTGAAAACTGAATACTTATACAACTGTCCAAAAAGCTTCTAACTGTTTGAACTGTAGAGTTGATGGGACATGTCCCCAATTAACTCCATCTAATAAAATAAACTAAATATGATAATATGCTGAATAATAATCCATCCTCAAAATATGAGGACTCACTGCTGGATACTGAACTGCTACTGCTGGTCTGGAACTCGTGTCTCTGAATCTATGGTGTCAAATGAAATAACAACACCATAGCGCTAATGCATATTAACTGAATAATATGCAAGAGCTGGATTAGCATACATAAAAGAATCTATAATTACTAAACATATTATCACTGAGTATACTCGAACTAACTCTGCTAACTGATACTGAATCTACTGAAATTCTAAAATTTTTGAACATACTGAGATTACGAGTATCTAAAGCTTCTGAAACCGATAGCTGAGTTCAAAAACTCTAGAATACTGTATAATTGAATCAACTAATATCAATAACTGAGTCTGAGCCTGCTATCTGAGATCACACCTATCTAGCGAATGATTTCTAAGTCTTCTATAATGATAAGGAATAATTAAATCTGAAATTTGAGATCAACCCTATCTAATGGGTGATTTCTGGATCTCCTGGTAATGAGAATACTCAACTAAATCTGAGACTGAGATCAATCCTATCTAATGGGTGATCTCTGTAGGTACTGATGCTAAAAAACTGTATGTGAGACCAGGCCTATCTAGCGAATGGTCCATAAATTAATGGAACTATCTGGGTTCCTTTCTGAACTTATATAACCGTATCTGATGGTCTTGAATCTGGAGACTTTCTGAGATCTTGACTGAGACTAAATTTGAAGCTGAATCTATAACTGCGGGAGTTCTCACTTAACCGACATGCCCCGAGTTTGGTGGGGTCCAACCTATAACCCCAACTGGAAGGGTGTCAATACCATGCCACGGGTAAAGACCTCTCTGGTCAAGCCTCTCTAACAGGTGACCCTCAAAAGGAAGTCAAGTCAAGCCTTTATCTAACGAGTAACTCCTCATCCTATTTTGGCTACGCAGTTCTGTAGTAAAGGTATTGTTGTTAGCGACTCATCCTCTCTAACGGGGAAGCCGTCATCCTGCACTCTCTCGGTGCTAGTTTCTACTCCCAACTGAAAGACTCTGAACTGATTCTTAACTGAACTTTAGACTGAGCTGAATCTTGTTACTGAGTATATTACTGAGCTGATTTAACTGAGTTCACTTGGTTTTCTTATCTGACAAAATACTACAGAGTATCTGATAACTGGCTGAATACTACTAAGTTCTGTTATCTCACTGAGTTTACTGAATTTTGTAACTAAATACTGAAATACTGTGGAGATCTAAAGTGGACTAGATTGATACTTAGGATTCTGAGTTTCTTAATCTGAATACTATACTGAGACTAATTTTCTGAATCTACTGAGTTTTTCTAAGTTCTGTAACTGACTGAAACTTACTGATCGTGGATTGACTGAGATTATCTTGAAACTGACTCGACTCTAGACAAGCAGGCTAATTTTGGGTGTAAATATCCCCAGGACTCGATAGCGTAATTAAATACAGACAATAATACTTGCATAACAACAGTCTATTGCTCGCAACAAAATCAATAAGACACTCTTTCAAGTACTTGAAAGTCATAAACCCAAATCATGATAAAAAATGCATAATATTCTTCAAACACTTGGAAATCTTAAACATAAAGGTATGCAAGAATTCATACTAATGCCTCATAATTCATTCAGCAAGGAATGCACATGGATAGGATTTTCACACAACATACAATAACTCATTTACTAGATATTTTCAACCACACTTGGCATGAACTTATACATAGCTTGAGAATTTCTTGTCAACATATTATAATGACTCTATTTTCTTCACTTAAGCATTTTATCAAACACTTGGATGACATGAATTAATACATATTGGATGGCATGAATTAATACACATACTTATATGATATAATTTCTCTTGTTTAATTCACAGAAACCATTTATCAAATATTTGGAAGACATAATATTTAATCATAATGCAAATCAATACTTGAGTATCACAATTCCAACACCAAGTTCACCATCTCAAAGTTATAATATTAATTCAAATAATACTACATACATAATAATTTTTAATTTCATTTAAGTCATGCACTTAGTCTTGGGATATAAACCCAATCAACAATATAATCATGAATATACTTAAATCCACTCATGGATTCTTCATCCAACATGTAGTTACATAAATCATACCACAACTAATTAATTTTCTCTTCAAAGATTCCAACATCAAATTTACAATTTCAAGGCCCTAACATGAATTACTATATTACTACACATATAATCCATAATTTCATATAAGTTTTCTATCTAATGATGGATTAGAAACCCTATCAAAATGATAATTATGAATACACTTAAATCAAGTCATGGATTGTACACCAATTTTGGAGTTCAACTCAACATGACATTCATACCTAACATACTAAAATGGTAATATTTTCTTCATATAAGCATTTTATCAAACATGTAGGGAGCATGCTTTAGTTCTTCAACAACTACTACTTCTAAATGTCATGACTCCATCAACCAATTCATCACACAAAGATTTCAGTATGATTTGATCATGATTCAACACACATGGAAAATATAATTATTTCCAACGTCAATTAGTGTATAACAACATCACACTAATTAACATAATTACATAATTCAACATGCTTCTTAAAAAGGCTTTATCATGAACACAATAAGATCAACACATACTAGGGTCTAAACTTGAGTCTTTATCATCAACACATGACTTTAATTTCAACAACATCAAGAGATTCAATTTCAAACCACATAAATCATAAAAACTCATAAAACATAATCTTTGAATTTAGGAAAAAGGATTCTTGAGCTTCTTGGGTAAAAGGAACCCAAGAATCAACACTTGCATAGCTCTAGTTTATGAATTCGAATGAACTCTTAATTCCAAAACTCTATTCATAAGATTGATAGGTATTCTTTGTAGCTCTCGCAATGGGGATTCCGAATTTTAACTTATTTTCAAGTTCCTACGATTGAATTTTGAGGGATCTTGATTTTTGTTTTGGAATTGAGGGTGTTTGTTCTTGAGAGACTTTGCCAAAAGAGAGTTTATTTTGCTGCTAAATGACTCAAATTCCGTGTTTGTGGGTATATATAGGGGTGAAAGATGACCAAAATGCCCTTAAGAAAAGAGAGAAAGACACAGTTGTCCCTCTGTTACTGGTTTGATAGTCTAAAGTAAATTGATCATATCCTTTAACTCCAAAGTTCAAATTGGATGAAACCAATTGCATTGGACAGAAGACTCATAAAGATTTCATTTGATAAGTATAAGCTTTCCTAGTTCATTATATACCAGAAATTATGATCATTACAAGTTGACCTTGAAATGCTAGAAACTGGGCGCCTCACCAATGCCTTTTGCTACTGGTTTGGCACACTAAACGTTCCCTTACACTACTCCAAAAATTCTAAAACTCACCCGAGATGTACTATGACCTTTCCCTATTGCAACACAACTTGAAAATTAAAAAACAAATGTCAGGAAGGTTGTCAAATAAATATCTGAAGATCGGAGGTCTAAATGAGAATGTTTCAACACTTAGTCAATTTTTTTTTTTGAGTGCTAAGCTTCTCTTGGAAAGATTAAAAGTCTTTAACGACTTGGAAAACTTATGGGGTATTACATCCCCCCACCATCCCCTTAGTTTAGGTTTTAATTTTAATGTCTATGTAGTTATAGTTCTTGTTCATTGTAAAGAAGCTTTCATGCTTAGGAATTTTGTAAGATAAAAGCTTATTTCTTTTGCCCTTTTTGTCCTTGTTGATGTTGATATTATGTTGAAGTATGTAAGCAATCAACTAATGAATAGAACAAATTTCTGTTTTCTATATATTATTTCAACTTAATATTTACAATTTTATTGTTGTTCAAATTTTGTAATTCTATTACGAGATGAATGCAATAGTATACGACATATATATATATATATATATATATATATATATATATATATATATGAATTTGGTCCATCAATAATTGTGTTGATTTATAAGAAATTAATTGTAAGATCAACAGAGTCTGTGATTGGACGAGATCATTATCTATGCTAGACTATTTATTTAATCGATGGATTCCATTATGCGGATTGGTGCAATGCAAAAAAAATATTAGTACATAGCCAAAAATATAAATAATTAAATAAATTATATTTTACTGAAGATCATCGATTATGTCTAGTGTAAATCATAAATTACATGCTTTGTCAATAATATATCTTATTAGTTTATTACCCTTACTAGCATATGTTGACACCTAATTTTTGCCCTCCGCAATTAAATTTAATCCTGGAATTTCTTTAATTTTTAATAAAAAGTGAAATATTTATTTTATCCGGATAAATGCGCTCTAAAATATTTATTTGGGTTAATTTCGTATTCATATATACGAGATCGCATAAATTTTGTTACTTAAATGAATATTTTTATCAAAACTGGACTTTTATTTAGATTGAGCTTGAGAATTATTTCAAAGTGATAAAATCTTGATTCAAATATAATTTGTTCTTGAAAATAATTTATTTGAAAAAATATGTATTTGATTTTTATTAAATGAAAAAGTTCGGGATTAAACAAGGTTTTAATTCATATCGAATTTTGATTCAATTTGGTAAAATTATTAAATTTGATCCTAATTAAAATTAATTGGTCATATTTGCAATACAATGGACCAATCTAATTTTTAATTGAATTAAAACATTAATTAATTTTGGTCAAATCCTAAATTTTTAATTGGGGGTTATATTTTAAATAACCCCCAAATTCTTAAAAATATTATAATCCATCCAATTTCAGGCCAATTTTTCCTTCAGCTTAATTAACCCAATATCTCACCCCACCAGACCAAACACAGTCTGATCCGGCCCACCATTATTTTCCATCTCTTTCAAACAACAGCAACAATAACGCGACAACAACAACCAAAACCAGCAAATCATGACTCCATCAACAATAGCCATACCCCAACCCAATTTCAACCAAAATCAACCCGATTTCAACCCATGTGTAGCCTTCTTCACGCGTCTAGCATGGGTTTATGCAAAGAAAACCATTGATTCTTCTAGAAGATCGATGAGGTGTCCTACCCAACATACAAATCCCGCGAATCTCGGGTACCATGGTACAAATTCATACATTGGGGGAGATTTCTCATTGGTTCTTGGGGAGAATTACTTTTTACTGGCTAATCCAAATTTGGATTTCATCAGAAACCACAAAATTGGTACAAATTTGGGGATGAAAACCGAAAAGAGGAAAATTCAAATTTTGAATTATGAAAATTTCCTATTTTAGGAATCCCTAATTTACCCCCTGTAGGCCTTCTATAAATAGCTCAACATGGAGCAATCTGAGGGGGTTCGAATTTTAGGGGAGAAATTTTTTTGGGGTTTCGAATTTTGGGGGGAAATTTTTGGGGTTCGAATTTTGGGGAGAATTTTTTTGTGTATGGAAAAGGGGATTTTGGGTTTGAAAATTGGGGTTTGAGAAAAGAGAAGAGGAAGAAAATTTTGAAGGCAAAACAATTTATTTTTAGTGAAAATTTTCTCTTTCGTTCTTCTTTCTGAAGTTGGTCGATTAATCGGAGGCCCTTAAGTTGATAACGCGGATTTTCAGTGGTGACAGATTTCGGCAGTTAGCTCGTAGTCACATTTGCAGCTCCGAAATAGGTAACACTTTATTACGTTTAATTTTTTTAATTATTTTTTCCTATTTCTGCTCCATCTCATCGTTCTATGGTGATAAATAATATTTTAGTATGCTGGGAAGTTCACTGTTAGAGGCCTCAAAAGCCATAAGTTATGATGGATGTTGGCTGTTTCTTTTGTGATTTTCTTATAGCCTTATTTCCTATTGTTTGTAAGCTGCTATAGCTAAAGAAAAAAATACATTCTTTCTGTGTGTTCAAGCTAGTTTTCCTTTCTAGTATGGTTACTGTTAGAATATAAAGTATTAAAACGTTTTCCTTCATCTTACCTGCGAAATGTAAATAATAGTTTGACTATGAAGTTGGTTTTAGTTGAGTCCAAGATCATAATTTATTTGATTATTTATATTAACATTTGTGCTTTGATGAACTTTGCACCAGTCTGCTCGAAATTTGCCCAATTCATAGTTATTTGACTTTCTTTGAAGATGCTATTATTCATGTTCTATTGGTATTTTACTGCTTGAAATTTACTTTAGGATAATGTAAATCTTATATCCTTTTGGGTGATATTTTGTGAAGACGTTTCAAGTTCTAGGAATGTTTAGCATTGCTTGTTTCTTGTTGTTTTCTTGGTTAAAAGAGGACTCTTCACTTTGTTTTCCTTGACTCATAATGTCAAAAAGAAAACACTGGAATTTATCTTTCAAATGAATGATAAATCAATACTCGAAGTTGTCCATCTCTATTATTTTCTCTAACACCATTTTTTTGTGGCTTGTTTGGACAAACTCAATAGTGTATGAATGACTTAATGATACTAGATCTCTCTTAGTCCCTCGCAATTATTGACGTCAAAATTTGAATTTTTTTCACTTAGTTAAGCATGTTTTAAAGAAGGTTTTTTGCATGTTGTGGTATAGATGAACCAAAAGAGGTCTTATTGGAGCGTTATTTTGAAAACAAAAATCGAATCTTCTCTATTTTCGTGGTTCTTCAAAACTTCATTTTAGTCCGCTAAACCAAGATATGAAAGTCGCTCTTAATTCATGAGGATGGGTTGGTTAAGTGTCAAATTCTTACTTTTTTTTAGTCTTTAATGTTTGCAAGTATCATGTTATGAAGATGCTCCTATCTATCTCTTGATAGAAATAATACAGGATCTTGGTTATCCATAAAGTTGACTTTTTCATCATTGATTAGCTTCCTTCTTTGTGTCCCGACTAAAGGCAGTGCATTTATTTTCCTCGCATATTCATTGAAAAATCTGGTTTAACTCTTTTCTGAAAATTTTGGTGATTATATTGGTATCATACGCGATCGAAAGTGGTTGAGACTTGGTCACTTAAGCTTCTTAACACTCCCTTGAAATAATGTAAAGATTATAGAATGTGGATTTATTTGTCTGAGTGTATTGATTAATACATACGTTAACTAATTGACTCGCTTGCAAGCTATATACTTTTTATAATCCTGGGGTTCATGTATTTAGGCTTTTTTATAGTTCACGTGTCTATATGTAGCAAGTGAGTTACTATTTTCTCCCGCCTAAAATGTTGTGCTTTTTATTGCATAATTTATCTATTAGTGTAAGGACTCTTGAGAACATATATTAATTTACTGATCTTTTTCTTTGCATGAACCCGCCTCGGAGTCCAAAGGGACTCTTTCCCCATTGCATGTCGAAATTGGCCAGTGAGGCCTATCATTTGAGTCAATCCCGGAGGGGCTAAGGTCAAAAGGCAACCTCGTAGCGCATGGTTATGAAGAGTCTAACGAAGAAGAATGGGTTAAAGTTTCCTTGAAGTGAATAAGAGACTTGAAAGTCTCGTTTTCTCATTTATTCATTCGTATTGTTGTCTCTATTTATTTATTTCTTTATTTATTTTATTGTTTATTTATTTGGGCCTCAAAACCAAAGTTGTAAATTTAATACAGGTGAGGCAGATTATGGGCCTCAAAGGTCCAAAAACTAGCTTAGGACAGGTTGTGGGTCGAAAACCCAATATTTAGATTAGGACAGGTGCGAGTGGGCCCAAAAGCCCAACTAGATTAGGACAAGTTTTGTTGATTTAGGCCTAATGGCCTAAATCTCTTTATTTCTCCCCTTACCCTTTTACGTGCTTATTTGCCTTTCATTTGATTAGACTCAGTTAAAATCCCTACTAAGTCGTCTAAATTTATTTTACACAAGTCTTTTCTAAAAAAATCAATCACTTTTCAACAAATTAATCTTTTAGAAGTTAATCCAAGACGTTTTCAAACAGCCCAGATAACCACAAGTTAGCTGACGTTTTGGGTGCCTAACACCTTCCTAAAATGTTAATAGGAACCGCTTATCTAGAATCTCTAACTTAAAATGATTTGTCTGTTTTGGATCGTTTAAAGTGTTTAAGGTTTCTTAATTCCTTTTCAAAATTTAAGTGGCGACTCTCAAAAAGTCAAAATTTCTCTGCAAAACAGAAATGGCGACTCTGCTGGGGATTTTTAACTAGGTTCTAACCAAATGTTTGATTTTGTGTTTTTATTAACTGTTTATGTGTTTATATGTTTCGATTCTGTAAAGTTTAACTATCGCATCTCATGGCATATTCCTGTATTATTTAATCTATTTTGGGGTTTTGTGGATGTCCCGACCCCTATTTTCAATTCCAATAATGTGTTTGAAATACGAACGGCTTATTAGCATGTGAGTCATCTGATGGCTATTTGTATTTTCAAACTCAAGTTATCCGCTTGAGAACTAGTGTTCAAACCCACTCTAGACACCTAGGATAGAACTAAATCAAAACCCTATTTTAGGCATGAGCCTAGAATGACCTAATACCCGAGCGGGGTATTGGGCCTATTAGAAAACCTTCCCTACGTCTATTGACCCCGAGTCAATTATAGACGAACAAAATTTATGTGTTGAAGAAAATGCATGCCTGTCTAATTCAATCCATTATCCTTTGAGGGTCGGGAAAAAACTTTATTTGCTTACTTTTGTGAGAAGAATTGAAGCAAGTTAAGCAAGAAATTGATCGATTTAGGAGGTTGCATCTAAGGCACAGTTTGAACGTCAATGGATGTCACCAATATAAGAAATGGATGAAGCTAATAATGTGAAGGCTGATAGAAGAAGCACTCAGGAATTAGTATTTTCTAGCCTCTGTGTGGGAACGTGTCTTCTTTCATGTTATTTCCCTTTTCCTAAAGATTGTATCCTTCTTTTGTTATCTTTTGCAGGCATTTATGCCCTCTTAGTGTCTATAAAAGTTGGGGGATAGTAGATTGACCTTAAGTAAGCATATATTTTTCAAAAATCGTTAGGCCCAAATCCTTGGCTCAAAAGGGTTACCCCAGTTAGGGTACACATTATTATAATATTTTTATGTGATATATCTGCCTTATGTGTTTATGTGTGTTTGTTTTGATCGAAGGCAAGTTTATCCACTATGCTCCTATGGATGAATTTGGCTATGACACAAACAACTCTACATGACTATTTCTTGTCAAGTATTTTTCTTTGCTTATCACATGTGGAAACTAACACATTTGCCTTTGAGTTGTTTTACTTTAAAGATAATAGAAAACTACTCCGTGTTGAAATAAGCTGGCAGAACATTCCTACTTCACCCGGTCAAAAGTGTATAAAATCCCATCCTCCGACCATCATTCAATAATTACTGAAATGACGAAGACAATGCATTGACCATCAGGGAAATATAATAGCGGAACAGAGTAAGATGATTGGGGAACTCGCAAGAAAGTTAGAAATGCTTCAGGAGGAAATAAATTGTACTCGAGATTTGGCTAACCTGGCCATCACTGTCAATGCTCCCACTCCAGGAGGACATGGGACTCCACTCCAAATTTCTCCCCCAGTACGCCTATTCTCAAGAATCAGCCAAATAACGCATCGTCCATGTCCGCTCCTCAAATTTTTCAAAACACCAATCGCAAAAATTACCTAGATGCCTACCATCCACAAATTTTATCTCTAACCCCACAAAACCCATCTCCGAATCCATTCTCGAATTCCCAGAAACCATTTTCAAATCAACAAAATTCGCTCCCAAATCCACAAAATTTTCTCCCAAATCCATAAAATCCATCACCAAATCTTCCATCAAATCTATCCCCAAATCTACCAAATTTGTTTCCAAATCTGTAGAATTCTTCTCAGATTCCATCAAACTACACTCAAATTCCACAAAACCTTTCTAATTTTCAAAACGTCTACCCCACCTACCAACCAACTTTCTTTCATCCACAAAATCAAGCCTCCTTTTCAAATCCTCCTCATGCCATCATATTCCCCGACATCTATAATTCCCTTCCTAATCCCAAGGTGGACCATTACGAGGAGAAAGAGAAAGAGTGAAGGACCGAGCATGAAATGAAGTTGCTAGCTATGAATGAAGATATCATGAGGATCAAGGAATCTCATGGAGCGGGGAACAATGAAGGGTTAGGTTACGATGATTTATATGTTCACCCTGGAGTAAATCTACCAGAAGGGTATAAATTCCCTAAATTTGAAGTGTTCAATGGCACCAAAAATCCAATGGCCCATCTGAGAAGGTATTATGATCAAATGCTGGGGGTAGGGAAAAATGAAGTATTATTGATGCATTTGTTCAACCGGAGTTTAAGTGGCGAAGCCTTAGAATGGTTCATATCTAAGGAACTGAAAAGATGGACTGGTTGGAGAGCATTGACCAAGGGTTTCCTTGACAGGTTCGCATTTAAATCGGATCAAACAGAAGAATAATGAGTGTTTTTGAGACTATACCTTTCGTTGAAGAAAAAAAGCTGCTAAAGTACCTCCCATGTCTGAGGAAGAAATGGTATCGGTTTTCTCTCGTGCACAGAAAGGAGAATTTTATACCAGGATGGTATCCGCGGTCCGAGCAACTTTCATAGATTTAGTAAAGATTGGGGAATTGTTAGAGGAAGGCATCCGAACAGAAAAAATTACCAAAACTCCAAAATCATCTGAATCTTCGGCATTCTCAAAGAAGAAAAGAGAGGATGCGACTGCAGTCTCTACTAATTTTGTTGATAAGGGGAAATTCAAGCCTAGGAATATTCTTTCCTCATCATCGTCACCAAGTTTTCAGCCTGTATTCTACGCTCAACCCTAATGTCAAGCTTCAATTCCAAATATTTTACCCCTGTGCCAAGTTCCACAGCTAAATTATCAGCCTCATACTCAAGCTACTCTTCTAAACAACCAAATAAACGTCCAAACGTCTCCAAACTATTATCAAGTACCTTCTTTCGCTAATCAAAATCAGTATAACCACCCACGTGTAAACCTTGAAAAGAAGTCTCCTTGAAAATTTAGTCTATTAGCTGAAAGTCGTACCCAGCTCTTTGGAAGATTGATGAAAGTTGGTTATTTGCAACCAATACATCCAAAGCCTATCAATCCCAACTCCTAATTTTATCATGCCGATCAAAATTGTGCCTATCATTCAGGCGCAGTAGGGCACAGTACCGAGGATTGCATTAACTTGAAATATACGATCCAAGATTTGATCAATCAGAAGGTCATCACGCTTTAGTCATCAACACCAAATGTTAACAATAATCTATTGCCTAACCATGGGGGACCTACAGTTAACATGATTGAAATAGAGGGTGAATGGGCGTCTAGCAAGGCCATCACTAAGGTAAATTCAGAAGGACTCAAAAGAACAGAAGAAGTGGAGAAGATACAGAAAGTTGTGGCTATCTTAACTAAGGATTTGGAAGCAATTATTGATCCTGTTATGGTCCTAGAAAAAGCATTTAAGCATGGAATAGAGTACCAACCAAGAAAGGAAGAAGAGATCGAAGATAATTCAAAGGAGAGTCTGTTTAGGCCCTTGCTGCTCTTGTACCAGTCATTTCCCGCACATGAGATATCAAATGATGATGGTTTTGAGGATGAGATAGGAGATTTGTTTGAAGGATGTAATGCTCTACCAGATAATTTCCCAAAGTCCAATGAGGTGAAGAAGATTGCACCAGGGGAGGCCTTACAAAACTGGACCTCCACTCTACTCATAACCCATCACCCATCATGGTAGATGAAAGGGCAATTACTAATAGTTTTTAAAATCGATGATGATCCGGAGGAGGCCCCATGATCCACCCTTTTATGTCTTAAGTTTTCATTTCGTGTTTTACAACTTTCAAAAAGGCATGGGCCCGTATTTGTGTGGTTCATGAGCCATAATTTTTATTTATTTTCCAAAATGACTACCTTTATTTAAGAAGTTAGTTTTAAATATGATTATCTAGCATCATTTGTTTTTGCAGCAATAACTTAAAAACCTGCCAATGTCATGTCATTTCAAGGGTTAGACGAACAAAGCGAAGGAGATAATGATGAACATAAAAGGTGATTAGGAGCAGTTAATAGTAGATACAGAAGAATGTGAAAATCAAAAGAAGCCCAACCTGGAGGAGCCCTAATCCTACCTGAGATGGATAGTCAAGAGTGGACTAAACCAATCAATTCTGATGTGGTAAAAAGATATTGTGCTTGAAAGATATTATAGTTTTTGTTTCTTGGTTTATCTGTGATTGCCTTTGTAATAATGTGTTTTACTATGTGTAATCTCCTAGAATCCTTTTCCTTTTATGTAAGAACTATGTTTGACTTGAATTCCCAAAAAAGGATATGTAGGAGGCCTATATAGACATCGGTCAAACCCTTAGGATAATTTATCTTTTTTCTTTATGTATGAACTATGTGATGACCTGAATTCCCAGAAAGGGATACGTAGGCGGCCTATGTCGGCTTCGGTCAACCCATTAGATTTTTCTATATATCCTCAGCGTAGTCTTGAACTACGTTTGACCTGACTCCTTCTTCAACTGGATGCGTAGGCGCCCTAATAGCTCGGTCATACCACCCAAGAAAATGGAAACTGGGGTTTAATTTTTGAGAAGGAATCTCAAAAATTCACAAGAGGAAGAGCATCATCTAACAAAGAGAACGAAGACCAACAAATACTTCACATTCCCTCGAGTTGATATCATATCAAATAACTTCAAACTGGGGTAGAAATTTTGAAGAAGGCCTCAAAATTTTTTCTAAACATTGGAATATATTTCAAATCCCCCAGCATCAAAGGGTAAATTCAAACTCTTAAAGTCACCAGCTGCGACAAAGTCTAGGTGGACTCAATTTCTAGCTATGACAGAACTATTTGTAGAACCCTCCAATAATGATCATGAGTTCTAGAAATCATCCGTCGGATATAGTCAAAGCCATTAGGAAGACGTTCGTTGAGCTAGTACATGACATGAATGGCAGAAATTTTCTAAAGCTTTTATGGATACTTTCGAAACTATTTGCTAAAAATAAGACTACTTTTGAAAAAAATCTTTACAAATCTTTTACTTAGTGATTGCCTGGGTGTCTAAAGGAGTAGGGACCCAGGGGAGAGGTACCAACATGGAGAAGTAACCAAAAGATGGCAAGGAGTAAATCAAGGATCGAAGAAGGTCAACACAGAGTAGTTTTATTCAAACTAATAATCTTTTGTAGATGAAGGGATCGATACACAAAAATGAGCGATGATTTTAAAGAATCCCCAAGTAAATCAGGAGTCATGCCAGAACATATAATACTTAAGAATGGTATTTTTGGGTAGCCCGAAAATGGGTTTAAAATCCATTTATCTTGGAACATTTGAATTATCCATCCTATTTCTTGAGATCTTAGAAGACAAACAAAGGAGTCTTCTTTTCTTTACGAACATTGTATTTAGAATTTTTCTCAAAAAATGGTTGCTAGCAAAATCGACTTTGTGTCTACTAATCGTCTACTTCAAGTATAGGTACTTGTTGAAAGCAAGACGTAGACAAACAAACTCAGGTGAAACTGTTTTCAAATTTCCAAGAGGGACATTCATATCATCGCCTAAAGGGCCATTTAATATTATTTCATATCACTGCCAAGAAGGCCATTTCATATCACTGCCAAGAAGGCCATTTCATATCATCGCCAAGAGGGCCACTTTATATCATTTCCAAGAGAGCCATTTTATATCATTTCATATCATTGCCAAGAAGGCCATTCATATCATTGCCAAGAGGGTCATTTCATAGCATTGTCGAGAGGGCCATTTCATATCATCACCGAGAGAGCCATTTCATATCATCGCCAAGAGGGCCATTTTATATCATTGTTGAGAGGGCCATTCATATCATTGCTAAGCGGGCCATTTCATATCATTGTCGAGAGGACCATTCATATCATTGCTAAGAGGGCCATTCATATTATTTGCTGAGAGGGCCATTTCATATCTGTTGACATGCAAGACATAAATGTTGGCATCAAGGATATCATCAGTATATTATATCTATTGATATGTAAGACATAAATACTGGCGTCGAGGATATCATCACATTTTATATCTGTTGACATGCAAGATATAAACGCTGGCGTCGAGGATACGATCAATATTTTATATCTGTTGACACGAGAGACATAAATGTTGGCGTCGAGGATATATTATCATCTTATGAATCATTATCTGAATGCATCAATTTCACATGATTTGAAGAGACGCCTTTAAGTCATCATTTAAAGATAGATTATACATGACACTTCGTAGAAATTGACAATTTGAGGGTCATCTATAAGTTATATTATTTGAAATATGATAATGTGCAAGATCACCTTTGAATTTATATCTCATAGGTCATCCATAAGCCGCAACAATATCCTAACCAGATAGTGTACAAGGTCACCCAAAAATTGATAGTTCGAAGGTTATCCATAAGTCGCAACTAAATTCTTACCGAAGAATATACAAGATTATCAAATTGAAATGTCCAAGGGTTCTCTATAAGTCGCGCCATATCCAAGATTGATTATGTGCAGAATTACCCAAAGACTAGCAATTTGAGACATATCTGTAAGTCATATTGTATCTAAGGTCGGATGATGTGCAGGAATACTGGAGAGCTAATGATTGGAGGAATATCTTTAAGTCATCTCTTATCCAAGGTCGGATAATATGTAGGATTACCTAAAGGCTAGAAATTCAAAGGATATCTATAAGTCTCCTCATATCCAACATCAAATAATAAGCAAGATTATCCAAAGATGGTCAATTCAAGGGAAAACTATAAGTCGTATCGATACAAAGATGCACAAGACTTAACCAAGATCATGGGCAAAGAATTATTGTCAATGTACGGAAAGGTTATCATTCCACATGTGAAAAGCATTATAGGTAACCAAGGAGGTTGCCGCATCAGTATAAGATTAAACGGTTGGAGGGACCGTTCTGCATAAAGTGTCGTTGGTGTCCAAAAGGTCACCCCACTTTGAAGACATATTCAACCGAAAAATGTCATAATTATACAACAAACAAAAGGGTTGTCATGTCTATTGTTGCCAGTTATTTCATTCCAAACAGGTACATGAAGAGATGACTCTGCGTTTCAGGCTACAACTCATGTGGAGATATGGTAAAAGACTACATACTTCTTTCATAAATTATGTTTATCACTAACACTTTTTGCTTGAAGAATTTTTGAGAGCATCCGAGAGGATGAAAATCTCAAATCAAAACCATAGGTGCGGATGACTTCAGATAGAACGCAACACAATGTGGAACTCTTTCTTAGCAGCAAAATGGGACATAGTCAAGAGAGAGACGTCAAACTCTCTGGACGCGAGCTAAAGGATGATCACCACCACCATCCAACCACACCCCTGTTATAAGGCATGTGGGAATTTTGGGATATTTTGGTTTCATCTTCACCTTCAGGATATCTCTAAACTCATACCGAGGGTAAACTTTTTTTTCTTTCAAATTCGGGTGACAACACACCTAGAGTCTTGGAAATTATGTCCAGATAAGTTTTATGTATGAATGTGAAGAGCTTCACATTCATGGTTAAGATGTTACAAGCCTTTTTTTCACAACTCGATCAACTTGTCATTCATCCCGAGTCAAAGATCATCTAAAATAAAAGACTATCTTTTCTACCGATCGAGTTGAACTACAGGTAGTCTGATTCCCTAAGTCTCAGGGATATGTAGGCTGGGCTCTATGTAGAAAACTCAACTGCATTCCAACCTTTCCTCAAATTTCTTTATTCCCCAACTTCTCGATTTCATCAAAAACTTTAAAACCGAGATAGCTGGTGAATCTTTTGAGAATCATGCTTTAAATCAAGCTTTATGAACTACAAGTGGCCTGAATTCTCATGTAACCTGAGATATGTAGGAAACCTGATACCGAGGTCCGTCCATAACTCTATGAAACTTGTGTAAAAGCCAACCTCTTTCAGATTCGAATTTATGGTCGGACAAAAATTAGGAGCGTCAACCTCCCTTTGCCCAAGGTTACTTGCATCCACCTTATCCAAAGAGAGGGGGAAGTTATTGACACCTAATTTTTGCCCTCCGCAACTAAATTTAATCCTGGGATTTCTTTAATTTTTAATAAAAAGCAAAATATTTATTTCATCCGGATAAATTTACTCTAAAATATTTATTTGGGTTAATTTCGTATTCACATATACGAGATTGCATAAATTTTGTTACTTAAATGAATGTTTTTATCAAAATTGGACTTTTATTTAGATTGAGCTTGAGAATTGTTTCAAAAGGGTAAAATCTTGATTCAAATATAATTTGTTCTTGAAAATAATTTATTTGGAAAAATATGTATTTGATTTTTATTAAATGAAAAAGTCCGGGATTAAACAAGGTATTAATTTGTATCGAATTTTGATTCAATTTAGCCAAATTATTAAATTTGATCCTAATTAAAATTAATTAATCATATTTGCAATGCAATGGACCAATCTAATTTTTAATTGGATCAAATATTAATTATTGTTGGCCAAATCCTAAATTTTTAATTGGGGGTTATATTTCAAATAACTTCCAAATTCTTAACAATATTATAATCCATCCACTTTCAGGCCAATTTTCCCTTCAGCTTAATTAACCCAATATCTCACCCCACCAGGCCCAACGCAGCCTGACATAGCCCACCATTATTTCCCATCTCCTTCAAACAACAACAACAATAACGCGACAACAACAACCAAAACCAGCAAATCATGACTCCATCAACAATAGCCATACCCCAACTTAATTTCAACCAAAATAAACCCGATTTTAACCCGTGTGTAGCCCTCTTCACGCATCTCTCATGGGTTCACGCAAAGAAAACCCTTGATTCTTCTAGAAGATCGATGAGTTGTCCTACCCAATCATCAAATCCCACAAATCTCGGGTACCATGGTACAAATTCATACGTTGGTGGAGATTTGTTATTAGTTCTTGAGAAAATTTCTTTCTATTGGCTAAACCATTTTTAGATTTCATCAGAAATAATGAAATTGGTACAAATTTGGGGATGAAAACCGAAGAGGGGGAGAATCGAATTTTGAATTTTGAAAATTTCCTATTTTAGGAATCCCTAATTTACCCCCTGTAGGCCTTCTATAAATAGCTCAACATGGAGTAATCTGAGGGGTTCGAATTTTGGGGGAGAAATTTTTTTGGGGGTTCGAATTTTGGCGAGAAATTTTTGGGGTCTGGAAAATGGGATTTTGGGTTCGAAAATTGGGGTTTGAGAAAAAAGAAGAGGAATAAAATTTTGAAGGCAAAACAATTTATTTTTAGTGCAAATTTTCTCTTTCGTTCTTCTTTCTGAAGTTGGTCGATTAATCGGAGGCCCTTAAGTTGATAACACGAATTTACAGTGGTGGCGGATTCCGACAGTTAGCTCGTAGTCCCATTTGCTTCTCCAAAATAGGTAACACCCCATTACATTTAGTTTTTTTAATTATTTCTGCCTGTTTCTTTTTCATCTCATCGTTCTATGGTGATAAATAATTTTTTGGTTTCCTAGGATATTCGCTGTTAGAGGCCTCGAAAGCCATAAGTTATGATGGATGTTGGCTGTTTCTTTTGTGATTTTCTTATACCCTTATTTCCTATTGTTTGTAAGCTGCTATAGCTAAAGAAAAAATGCATTCTTTCTACGTGTTCAAGCTAGTTTTCCTTCCTAGTATGGTTACTGTTAGAATATAAGGTATTAAAACGTTTTCCTTCATCTTACCTAGGAAATGTAAATAACGGTTTGACTATGAAGTTAGTTTTGGTTGAGTCCAAGATCATAATTTATTTGATTAGTGATGTTAAAATTTGTGCTTTGATGAACTTTGCACCAGTCTGCCCGAAATTTGACCTATTCATAGTTATTTGACTTTTTCTGAAGATGCCATTATTCATGTTCTGTTGGTATTTTACTGCTTGAAATAGTTACTTTAGGATAATGTAAATCTTATATCCTTTTGGGTGATATTTTGCGAATACATTTCGAGTTCTACGCATGTTTAGTATTTCTTGTTTCTTGTTGTTTTCTTGGTTAAAAGAGGATTCTTCACTTTGTTTTCCTTGACTCATGATGTCAAAAAGAAAACGCTGGAATTTATCTTTCAAATGAATGATAAATCAAGACTCGAAGATGTCCATCTCTATTATTTTCCCTGACTTTATTTTTTTGAGGCTTGTTTGGACAAACTCAATAGCATATGGATGACTTAATGATACTAGATCTCTCTTAGTCCCTCGCAATGATTGACATCAAAATTTGATTTTTTTCCTCTTAGTTAAGCATGTTTTAAAGAAGGTTTTTTGCATGTTGTGGTATAGATGAACCAAAAGAGGTCTTATTGCAGCGTTATTTTGAAAATAAAAATTGAATCTTCTCTATTTTCGCGGTTCTTTGAAACTGCATTTTAGTCTGCTGAACCAAGTTATGAAAGTCACTCTTAATTCATGAGGATGGGTTAGTCAAGTGTCAAATCCTTGGCTCAAAAGGGTCACCCCAGTTAGGATTCACATTATTATAATGTTTTTATATGATATAACTGCCTTATGTATTTATGTGCGTTTGTTTGGATCAAAGGCAAGTTTATCTGCTATGCTCCTATGGATGAATTTGGCTATGACACAAACAACTCTATATGGCTATTTCTTGTCAAGTATTTTTCTTTGCTTATCACATGTGGAAACTAACACATTTGCCTTCGAGTTGTTTTACTTTAAAGATAATAGAAAACTACTCCATGATGAAATAAGCAGGCAGAACATCCCTACTTCACCCGGTCAAAAGCGCACAAAGTCCCATCTTATGACCATCATTCAATAATGACTGGAAATGACGAAGAAAATGCATTGACCATCAGGGACAATGTAATAGCAGAACAGAGTGAGATGTTTGCGAAACTTGCAAGAAAGATAAAAATGCTTCAGGAGGAAATAAATCATACTCGAGATTTGGCTAAATTGGCTATCACTGTCAATGCTCCCACTCCAGGAGGACATGAGACTCCACTCCCAATTCCTCCCCCAGTACGCCTATTCTCGAGAATCATCCAAATAATGCATCGTCCGTCTCCACTCCTCAAATTGTCCAAAACACCAATCGCAAAAATAACACAGATGTCTACCATCCAATAAATCCATCTCTAACCTTGCAAAACCCATCTCTAAATCCATTCTTAAATTCCCAGAAACCATTTTTAAATCAACAAAATTCGCTCCCAAATCCACAAAATTCACTCCCAAATCCACAAATCCATCACCAAATCTTCCATCAAATCTAAACCCGAATCCACCAAATTCATTTCCAAATCTGCAGAATTCTTCTCAGATTCCACCAAACTACACTCAATTCCACAAAACCTTTCTAATTTTCAATATGTATACCCTATCTACCAACCAATTACCTTTCATCTACAAAATCAAGCCTCCCTTCCAAATCCTCTTCATGCCATCATATCCCCTGATATCTATAATTCCCTTCCTAATCCCAAGGTGGACCATTACGAGGAGAAGGAGAAAGAGTGGAGGATTAAGCATGAAATGAAGTTGCTAGCTATGAATGAAGAGATCATGAGGATCAAGGAATCTCATGGAGCGGGGAACAACAACGGTTTAGGGTACGATGATTTATGTGTTCACCCTAGAGTAGATCTACCAGAAGGGTATAAGGTCCCTAAATTTGAAGTGTTCGATGGCACCAAAAATCCAATGGATCATCTAAGAAGGTATTATGATCAAATGGTGGGGGTAGGGGAAAAATGAAGCATTATTGATGCGTTTGTTCAACCGGAGTTTAAGTGGAGAATCCTTAGAATGGTTCATGTCTAAGGAACAGAAAAAATGGACTGGTTGAAGAGCATTGGCCAAGGGTTTCCTTGACAGATTCGCGTTTAACATTGAGATAGTCCCTGACCGATACTTACTAGATCGGATCAAACAGAAGAATAATGAGTGTTTTTGAGACTATGCCTTTCGTTGGAGAAAAGAAGCTGCTAAAGTACAACCTTCTATGTCTGAGGAAGAAATGGTATCATTTTTCTCTCACACATAGGAAAGAGAATTTTATACCAGGATGGTATCCGTGGTTCGAGCAACTTTCACAAATTTAGTACAGATTGGGGAATCATTAGAGGAAGGCATCCGAACAGTAAAAAATGCCAAAACCCCAAAATTATCTGAATCTTCTGCATTCTCAAAGAAGAAAAGGAGAGGATGCTACTGCGGTCTCTACTAATTCTATTGATAAGAGGAAATTCAAGCCTAGGAATATTCTTTCCTTGTCATTGTCACCAAGTTTTCAGCCTGTATTCTACGCTCAACCCCAATGTAAAGCTCCAATTCCAAATATTTTACCCCAGTGCCAAGTTCCATAACCAAATTATCAGCCTCGTACTCAAGCTATTCTTCCAAACAACAAAATAAATGCCCAAACGTCTCTAAACTATCATCAAGTACCTTCTCCTGCTAATCAAAATTAGTATAACCACCTACGTGTAAACCTTGAATAGAAGCCTCCTTGAAAATTCACTCCATTAGCTAAAAGTCATACCCAGCTCTTACGAAGATTGATGAAAGATGGTTATTTGCAACGGAAACAGCCAAAGCCTATTAATACCAACTCCCTATTTTATCATGCCGATCAAAATTGTGCCTATCATTCAGGAACAGCGGGGCATTGTACCGAGGATTGTATTAACTTGAAACATAAGATCCAAGATTTGATCGATCAGAAGGTCATCACGCTTTAGTCGTTGACACCAAATATTAATAGTAATCTATTTCCTAACTATGAGGGACCTACAATTAACAAGATTGAAATAGAGGGTGAATGGGCGTCTAGCAAGGCTATCACTAAGGTTAATTCAGAAGGACTCAAAAGAACAGAAGAGGTGGAGAAGATAGAGAAAGTTGTCGCTGCCTTAACTAAGGATTTGGAAGCAATTATTAAGCCTTTTATGATCCTAGAAAGAGCATTTAAGCATGGAATAGAGTACCAACCAAGAAAGGAAGATGAGATCGAAGATAATTCAAAGGAGAGTCTATTTAGGCCCTTGCCGCTCTTGTACCAGTCATTTCCTGCACATGAGATGTCAAATGATGATGGTGTTAGGGATGGGATAAGAGATCTGTTCGAAGGATGCAATGCTCTACCAGATGATTTCCCAAAGTCCGGTGGGGTGAAGAAGATTGCACCAGGGGAGGCCTTGCAAAACTGGACCTCCACTCCACTCATAACCCGTCATCTATCGTGGTAGATGAAAGGGCAATTAATAATAGTTTTTAAAATCGATGATGATCCGGAGGAGGCCCTGTGATCCACCCTTTTATGTCTCAAGTTTTCGTTTCGTGTTTTACAGCTTTCAAAAAAGCATGGGCCCGCATTTGTGTGGTTTATGAGCCATAGTTTTTATTTATTTTCCAAAAGGCCTCCCTTTATTTAAGAAGTTATTTTTAACTATGATTATCTAGCATGGTTTATTTTGGTAGCAATAACTTAAAAACCTACCAATGTCATGTCATGTCAAGGGTTAGACGAACAAAGCGAAGGAAATAATGATGAACAGAAAAGGTGATTAGGAGAAGTTAGTAGTAGATATAAAGGAATGTGAAAATCAAAAGATGCTCAACCTGGAGGAGCCCTAATCCTACCTGAGATGGATGGTCAAGAGTGGACCAAAACAATCAATTCTGATTCGGTAAAAAGATATTGTGCTTGAAAGATGTTATAGTTTTTGTTTCTTGGTTTATCTGTGATCGCCTTTGTAATAATGTGTTTTATAATGTGTAATCGCCTAAAATCCCTTTTCTTTTATGTACAAACTACGTTTGACCTAAATTCCCAAAAAGGGATATGTAGGCGGCATATATCAGCTTTGATCAACCTCTTAGGATAATTTATCTTTTCCCTTTATGCATGAGCTACGTGATGACCTAAAATCCCAGAAAGGGATACGTAGGTGGCCTATGTCGGCTTTGGTCAACCCATTAGATTTTTCAATATATCCTCAGCATAGTCCTGAACTACGTTTGACCTGATTCCTATTTCAACTGGATACGTAGGCGCCCCAATGGCTCGGTCATACCACCCCAGGAAATGGAAACTGGGGCTGAGAAATCTCAAAAATTCACAAGAGGAAGAGCATCATCTAACAAAGAGAACGAAGACCAACAAAGACTTCGTATTCCCTCGAGTTGATATCATATCAAATAACTTCAAACTGGGGTATAAATTATGAGGAAGGCCTCAAAATTTTCTCTAAACATTGGAATATATTTCAAATCCCCCAGCACCAGAGGGTAAAGTCAAACTCTTAAAGTTACCAGTTGTGACAAAGTCTAGGTGGACTCAGTTTCTAGCTATGACAGAACTATTTGAAGAACCCTCAAACAATGGTCATAAGTTTTGGAAATCATCCTTCGGATATAGTCAAAGCCACGAGGAAGATGTTCGTTGAGCTAGTACATGACATGACTGGCAAAAATTTTCTAAAGCTTTTACAGATACTTTCGAAACTATTTTCTAAAAATAACATTTGAAAATAATCTTTACAAATCTTTGACTTAGTGATTGCCCGGGTGTCTATGGAAGCAGGGACCCAGGGGGAGGCACCAACATGGTGGAGTACCCAAAAGATGAAAAGGAGCAAATCAAGGATCGAAGAAGGTCAACACGGAGTAGTTTCATTCAAACTAATCATTTTTCTATGGATGCAGGGATCAATACACAAAAATGAGCGATGATTTCAAGGAATTCCCAAGCAAATTGGGAGTCATGCCAGAACATATAATGCTTAAGAATGGTATTTTTGGGTTGCCCGAAAATGGGTTTAAAACCCATTTATCTAGGACCATTTGAATTATTCATCCCATTTCTTGAGATCATGGATGACAAACAAAGGCATCTTCTTTTCTTTACGAACATTGTATTTAGATTTTTTCTCAAAAAATGGTCGCTAGCAAAAATAACTTTGTGTCTACTAATCATCTAATTCAAGTACAGGTACATGTATAAAGCAAGACACAGACAAAAAAATTTAGGTAAAACTGTTTTCAAATTGCCAAGAGGGCCATTTTATATTATTTCATATCACTGCCAAGAAGGCCATTTCATATCATCGCGAAGAGGGCCACTTTATATCATTTCTTATCATTGACAAGAGGGCCATTTTATATCATTTCATATCATTTCCAAGAAGGCCATTCATATCATTTCCAAGAGGGCCATTTCATAGCATTGTCGAGAGGGCCATTTCATATCATCGCCGAGAGGGACATTTCATATCATTGCCGAAAGGGCCATTCATATCATTGCCAAGAGGGCCATTTCATATCATTACCAAGAGGGACATTCATATCTTTGACAAGAGGGCTATTCATATTATTTGCTGAGAGGGCTATTTCATACCTGTTGACACACAAGACATAAACGCTGGCATCAAGGATATCATCACATTTTATATCTATTGACATGTAAGACATAAACGCTGGCGTCAAGGATATCATCAGTATTTTATATCTGTTGACACGCGAGACATAAACGCTAGCATCGAGGATATCTCATCATCTTATGAATCAGTATCTGAATGCATCAAGAGTACACGATTTGAAGGGACGCCTTTAAGTCATCATTTAAAGACAGATTATATATGAGACTTCCTAGAAATTGACAATTTGAGGGTCATCTATAAGTCATATTATTTGAAGTATGATAGTGTGCAAGATCACCTTTGAATTGATAGATCATACGTTATCCATAAGCTGCAAAAATATCCTAACCGGATAGTTTGCAAGGTCACCCAAAAATTGATAGTTCGAAGGTTATCCATTATTAAAATTTATGCAATTAAATGAGTTTAAATAAATCATGTGATCGTATAAGAGTCCACGTAAATTAAAAACGACGATCAAAGATGTAAGAGGATGAGTTATGATTGAACAATTGAATTTCTCACAACAAACTTGTGATTTGGTAAACATTATCCTGAGGATGTTGATTGTACAACCACTACCCATCCTCACACATCTTTGATCACCATATCTAATTTATATGGACTCTTATACGATCATATGACTTGTTTAAACTCATTTAATTGCATAAAATCTAATAATTTATTTTCTTATTAATTAATTATTCTTTTTTTCACCATATACTAGTAAGGGAAATAAACTAATTCGGTATATTAATGATAAAGAGTGCAATATATTATTTACACTGAACACCATTGATGATCCTTAATTCAATTTAATTTATTTAATTATTTAGATGTACTAATTTTTTTGATCGTTGCACCAACCCGTATGTACCTTACATATGCCAGAGTGTCGATCTATACAGGCCATCATCTACCCACTGCATGAGAAATCATCGATTATATTGATGATCTATGAATGAGGTCCAACAATAATAAAATTTAAATATCAAATTTTTACAATGGTAATAAAGTACATGTCAAATTAGGACTGTTAATCGGGCCGGTCTTGTTCAAACTGGCACCAGCCCACAAAAGTTAACCGGGTTATGGTCTGGTCCAATACCGGGTGAGTGTTAACGGTCCGGTCTGGTCTGGGCCCAAACAGTGAAATTTGCTCAAACGGATCCGAACCGACCCACTTAAGAATTATCCATTTTGATCGATCAAATTTATACTACTGTAAAAAATATATACACATGTATATATTAAATGGATACTAGTTTAGATTCTATAGGAAATATATGCACATATATATATGTACAATACAATATATATACTACTTTAAATAATATGCATTCAACATATATACACTAAATATATACTACTTTAGAAAACATAGACACATGTATACTTTGAATAGATACTAGTTTAGATTCTATAGAAAATATATGAACATATATACGTATAATACAATATATATGCTGCTTTAAATAATATACATAAAACATACATACACTAAATATATACTACTTTAAAAGGCATATACACATGTATACTTTAAATAGATACTAGTTTAGATTCTACAGAAAATATATGAACATATATATGTACAATACAATATATATACTACTTTAAATATTATATATACAACATATATACACTAAATATATACTACTTTAGAAAATATAAACACATGTATACTTTAAATAGATACTAGTTTAGATTCTATAGGCTACTTTAGAAACATATACACATGTATACATTAAATATATACTATTTTAGTCTATAGAAAATATATACACATACATGTAGAATATATACTACTTTAAATAACACTTGAAATAATATACATACAACATATATACACTATATATATACTACTTTAGAAAACATATAGACATGTATACGTTAAATACACACTACTTTAGAGTCTATAGAAAATATATACACATATATGTAGAATAAATACTACTTTAAATACCACTTGAAAGTTGAAATATATATACATTACATGTTATATACTTTAGAAAACACATATATAAATACAAGATTACAATGTATGCTACTTAATATAATAATTCTTGAAGTTTTGAACATATATTCATTATATGTTTTCATTATATTTGAACTTAAAAGATATTTATTTTTTCATTATGTGTATATATGTTTGTTATGTTTATTACATAGTGTAAAGTTTGATAGTAATATATTAAAAGTATTTAATTCAAACTATAACTTCAATTTAAATGAAAAACTTATACACATTAACATATATACATTACATATTATACCACTTTAGAAACTTATACACATTAAATATATACTATTTTAGTCTATAGAAAATATATAGACATATATGTAGAATGTATACTACTTAAAAAATCACTTGAAATAATATACATACAACATATACGCACAGACTATATATATACTACTTTAAATACCACTTGTGTATATATGTAGAATATATGTATATAAATGTTTGTTATATTTATTACTTAGTATAAAGTTTGATAGTGATATATTAAAAGTATTTAATTCAAACTAGAAATTCAATTTAAATGAAAAAAATTACAAAGTAAGGAGTGAATGAATGTTGTATTTTATTGATTGCAAAATGATCCAAAACTTATAATTTACATGAATGAAAAATCTATAAATTTTGCATAATTTTTTTCATCACGTGCATGTTAATACTAACTGAAACTACCATAGGATAGTCAACATCAATGGGGAAAAACTCATGCATTGGACTTGATTGTGTTGAGTTCTCCCTTGAAGTCAGAATTTCTTCAAGATTCTGTTCGTCTTTAGGCTCTACCTCTATTCCTTGATTTCTTCGTTATGCTCTAATCCAATCTCTAGGGCAAACTAGAACATTCATAGCATTGCTTCTCAATGAGTGTCGGTTGTCTCCAAGCTGTTATCGTCCCTGACTAAAAGCGCTCTCCGATGCAACGGTTGACATTGAAAAATTCAATATATCTTTAGTTAATCTTGAAAGCACAGGATATTGTCTTTTATTATTCTTTCACCAATCTAATGTGTTGATCCTTGTTCTACGATCCTCTATCGGTTGTCGAAGATAATACCTAAGCTCTTTCTGATAATTTGTTGTGTATGTTGACGGAGAAACCTTATCCCAAATATTTAAATGATAAAAGTAATCAGGCAGTTGGTGTTGTGTAGAAGATGATGGCTCCTCGGGAGCTTGAGGAGTGACAGTTAGTGTGATATTTGTCGGTACATCTACTTCAAGTAAATTGGCATAATAGTTATATAATGCTACTATGTAAATATTTGCATCACTCATAGCCGTAAACAAATCTGTTTTTTCTTCAGGCTCTATCTCTAAGGAATTATAAATAATAAAACTAAAGTCACACATAGTATTATATTTCATACATGGATTTAGTAGAGTATCAACCAAGTAAATTTGGGGAAGCGGATAAAAATATTTTTTAAACAAACATAACACCAACAACTTCTTTGTAACCTTCTCTATTCATATATTCTTTAAGCAAACAAGAAATGTAGGCTAAATAAGCTAAAATATTGTAAAAAGTAGGATAATAAGCACCAAAAAATTCAACCGTAGCTATATTAAATTTTTTCAAAAACTTAACAAGATCATCAATTGCAGCCCAATCAGAATCATGTAGCATACACTCAGGAAAAGAACCAGAATATTGATTAAAAATCATTGTAATAGGAACTTTATAAACAAGAAAGTTTTTAAATAAGTATAAGTAGCATTCCATCTAGTATCACATTCTTCAGGCATTAATATCAATCTAAGTCCATTTTGTTCACATTTAACTTTAAATTCTCTCACTCTACATTTTCAATTGTTTCCTTGAATAAAGCCAACAACAAGTCGGACCTTTTCAATATAAAGCTCAAAAATTCAAGACCATCTTTTACAATTAAATTATATATATGATAAGCAAACTCAACATGAAATATTTCAGGTAACGACGGAGAAAGGTCAGCTTTTAACTTGTCAATAGTAGCCTTATTGTTAGATGCCTTATCAAAAGCAATACATAAAATTTTTCTTTCAATACCATAATATTCTGCAACTTTAGTAATAGATTCAGAAATAAAATTTTCAGTATGTCTACGATCTTCATCATACAATAAAGCTAGAATATGTTTTTGCATAACATAATTATTATCTATCTAGTAACAAGTAATGGTTAATCACTTTTATTAACAGCACGACCAAGGTCAGAAGTTAGAGCAATTCTACACTGAATATTTTTTAATAATGTAGATAAATAATAAACATATTATGCATGGAGTCTAAAATTATCGGCCCAACAAGTACTTCTAGGAATACCATTAAACATAAGATTATAAATTGCTTGAATATAATGAATAAAAGCATCAGAAGAAGAAAAAGTGAAAGGAAAACAACCCACAAATATTATTTTTGTTATTTCTTCCCGGTCCTTCATTTTATTATAATTTTTAATTAATTGACCGGTTGTTGGGTTCAATCTGAGTTGTCCTGGCCCACCAACAGCGTCATCACCTTGTGCAATAAATAACTCTCTAGCGTGATTTTCTCTTATATGTCTCATCAACGAACCCATACCCCCTTGATTGTCTCCTATTTTATGCTCATATATAATTTCACAAATATTGCATTGAACCTTAGTTTGTCTTTCTATTTCCGTAAAAAATTTCTATGCAATACTAGTTTTTCTACGAGCTCTTGGGGCATGGGGTGGACAGGGAGGAAGATTAATCGATTCAGATCTAACATTAGCATTTTCTACTGCAGGTGTCTCACCAATATTTTTAGCAACTTCATCTAAATTAACCGCATCTACTTCATTTTCTTCTCCTATACCATAATTTTTCTGAGCTTCTATACAATCCATATTGTGAGAACCAACACCTATTTCTTTCTCAAAAGGTTGACTAACCAGTACCAGAGGCACACGTATCTATCTATTACTTGAACTGTCTCTACCGGATCCGCCACCAATTCATTTTTTACTACCACTTCTGGGATAATTTTTTTTGACACTTTACCGATGTTTCTTAATTTATCCATAATATAAATTAAACTAAAAAATATTCAAAATACACAAAAATAATAAAAATAAATATTCAACAATTAATACACTAATTAAAAATTAAAAGTAAGAGATGGAACGACAATATAAAATTTTAGAAGTATCCGAAAGTTACGACTTTAGAAAACTTCCACTTGTATTTGCAATTGCAAAATTAAAAAATAAAATTGAGCACTTTAGGAGATAATTAGAATTTTTGAGAGAGATTGAGATTTGAGAGAATGAGAAGTGTGTGTAAAATGATTTAAAAGTTTAGGGTATTTATAGAAATTTTTTTGAATTTAAAAATATTATTTTAAATAAATTAGGCCAATTGTCCGTTAGGAGCTCCAAATGACTATAATGCCGTTGGGCCTTAACGATCCAATTGGCAAATGTGGTCCAACGGTTAATTTTGCAGAAATTAAAAAAAATTCTAATCGGGCCGGGTTGGGCCAGGTAATCGGTGGGCCTGGTTCGGTTTTGGATCGGGCTGGGTTAATCGAGCCTCTCAACCCAGACGGTCCAGCCCGGGAATGACGACCCTATAAGCTGGGGGCTCACTGAGCCGGGTCAAATCGGATCGGGCTTACCGGGCCAAAATGAGCCAGTCCGGCCTGTTTGACAGGTTTATGTCAAATCATACCCAACATTAATATCTGACTTTCATTTTTGTATAAAAGAAAGACAATTCTTGTTTTAACTTTCTCATTTTTTTGTCTTTATTTTTAATTCATTTTTAAGCAACTACAATGTCTCAAGCATATCAAACATCTAATGCAAAAATGTCTTACATATGTCATTGTGGCAATCAAGTTGTAGTAAGGACGTCACACACCGATTTAAATTCTGGTCAAAAAACTTTTATTTGTGCGGTTAAAAAGGTGAGTGCGTATATGAATATGTGGTTTATATTTTTTTTTGTTTAAGTAAACAAATTTATCTAATTACTTATTCTTGGTCTAGGATAATGACGAATGCTTTTTTTTATGTGGCTTGTGGAAGACTCACCGACGAACAACCTATCAACATTAAATTTTAAGGCGTTGCCAAGTTTTAAATACTACAAAAACTTTGAAAATTTAAAAGAAAATAGAGATCTGCTCTTAACATTGTTAAAAGAAGCTGAAGAGCAAAAGGATCACTTGAAAGAATCGCTAAAAGAAATCTAAATAGATAGAGATCAACTAAAATAAAGGTTGATTTTGATCAAATAAAAAGTGACCTAAAAAAATTATTGTATGATTTGTTGTTGGTGTTGGCTTTTTAAAAAAGTGTAATAGGGATGTAGGGGGACTGACTTAAATCAACTGTGAGTGCATTCTATAATTAATAGAGAATGACTTCTATAATATTTATCTCCGACCTCTATAAACTATGACAATAACTAAATCGATAACACAATGCAACATATAACAGTAAACATCAACTTCAAGTTGATAGTTCTCAATGATAGCAGTTCATAAATAATTAAGTGGGTCTTCTATAATAAAAGATATCAGATAAAGATTGACACAATAAAGAGAATTTTTTTATATCATCATTGTAATAGGAATATAGGGGGACTGAATAACTAGATGTATGGTTTCTTAAATCAATTGTGGGTATAGTCTAAATAGTAGAGAATGAATTTTCTAATATTTACCATCGACCTCTATAAAATATGACAAAAATTGAATTGGTAGCACAATGCCATCAGCTGTATTATCTAAGAAGACAATAAAATAACTAAACATACTTTCATCAGTAAAAATTGACACAATAAAGAACAAACTTGTTTGTCATAATTGAGTTTCCAAATATATATTATTCAATTATCCATAAAAAATCAAATCATTAACAACAAATCATTAAAAAGCATTATATGTTCCAAGCTACCAAACTACATGTTATCAACTGTTTTGACTGACACCACTCTCATCGTTGGGTTCCTTAACAATGCATATCACTTCCACTTCCTTTTCTTCATCTCTCTTCCCCTCTTCTTCTACTTCTTTATTCTTGTTTTCTTTTTCTTCTTCTTCTTCTTCTTCTTCTTCTTCTGATTTCTTCTTTTCTTCTATCATTTCCTTCTTCTGTTCAGTCATTTTTTTTATCATCAACTGCCTTCTCTTTTTTTTCTTCTTTTTCTTTTGATTTCTATCTTCTCCTCCCCCTGTTCAGTCACTTATTAATTATCATCAACTGCATTCTTTTTTTATCCTCTCATTCTTCTTCTGATTATGATTTCTTCTCATAATCTTCTTCTGATTTTTCCTTAGTTTTTTCTTCTTCTTCATCAACTGTCATCTCCTCATCATTTTTTCCTTATCTTCTTCATCTTCAACCTTCTTCTTTTCTGTTTCTTCTATTTTCTTCTCTTCTTTTATTTTTTCATCTGCAGCTACAAGGCAAGTCACTACGACTGCGAGTTCTTTGAGGTTTACTTGACGCTGGATACAAAGGGAGCTATCGACATGTGTTGCATTATTTTGAAAGGTTTAGAAAAATTATGAAAGTAAATTAATTAGGAAGAATAAAAGATGAACTATTTTATCTTGTCTTGTTGCTTCTTCTTGTTCTTCTCGATTCTCGTCAACCTTTCATCTCTAATATAATAAGAATTTTTCAGCACAGTTTTCTCGAGCAAAGCAACATGCTCACACAAATCTCCATCATTTGAAGTGCATGTTGCATTTTTTTGTCCACTAGAACCAACATGATTGCAAGCAGGTGCTAGACTAGAGACATAATTGTTACCACTCAACTCTTTATCGTCGTCCATGTTTGCTACTGATGAAGTGAGGACAGTCACTCCTTTTAACTCCGCCTTCAAGACATCAATGGACGTGTCTTTAAATTCATCTATGTATGATTTAAATATTTTCATGTAGGTCTGCTTCATCTCACGAACATCAGAATTACGGTATAGGTGCACAATCTTTAAAAATAAATATAAATTACGCGACATTCACTAGTTTAAAAATATTATTATTATATTAGAATAAGTAAAATTTTATCTTTGTGTTGATTTCTTTGTACTTAAATGGATCACTTTTCATTATTTTGTTGCTCTTTGATGTGTGCCATCTAAGTAGATAGGGAATGGGCAGAGGAGACTACAGTGACTTTTTGACGTACTTTTCAAGATGAGAAAAAGCCTCATATATTTAAACCTTCAAGCAATAGAAGTATAAATAAATCTATAGGATCTATGTATTACTGCATAAGTAGGTAAAAGTCTATAATAAATCTATAAGATGGTAGATACAAAGTATAAGGAATTCCAAGGAAAAGTTGTATAAAGAGTATGATGAATTCTTCTTCTTGAAAAATACTTCTTTCTGCTTGATTAAATCAATCTTGTTTTTCAAATAGCTCAAAGTAATCCCAAACTACTCTTTTTTCTATGGATAACTCTCGAAGAAATCTAAATTATTCGCCATCGTGATTTGGTCTAAATCCACCTTCTTTGGCGGGTCCTTTGCCAGCAACATCGAGTGTACAAATCAATTCAAAGAGCACTTCAAATTTTGTTGCTTACTCAATCTATTACCTTTAATCAATGTAATGTTCTTATTCTTCATCACCTTAAAATGAAAAATTTTACCATTTTGGAAGACTTTGTTCGTTTTTGATTTACGGGGGTATGCTGAATAATTCAGCCCCATAATTAGAGCAAATTCCTTTAAGCCAAAACAAATGGACTTATCATTCACACATAAACAAATTTTATTTAGTTCTTTTATTATTTTTGACACATCGTAACAATATAAAATGGGCCATCTGCCTATTAAATTTAAAATGTTTCAGTAAATATTTCAAGTGTCCAAAACAAGTTTTCTTAAAGTCAGCATCGAGCTTTTGTTCATCTAGAATCTTTATAAACTCCCAATAAATCGCCATCCTTGCTCTTACAGAAATCTTTGTTGAAAAATAATCTAACTAATCCATCCATATAGTTAGGTCGTACAACTCAACAGAGATATCTCTTATACAAATTGGCAAGAATAGGGGATCATCATCCTCCCCGTCTCCACTATCTCTTTTGTTCTCTTCTCCACCACTATCACTTTCACTTTCTCTGTTGCTTTCTCCTTCACTTTCCCCTTCACTGCCCTCAACGTCATCACTCTCCTGTGCACTACTTTCCTTGAATTCCTTGAATTCTTTAATTTTAGCAACGATTTTTGATTCATTTTCTGACTTGGATTCTTTGATTTCAACTTTTTTCCTCAACAAAATTTTGAAAATTTCTTTGGCTTTTTGCTTCCTACTGATAGAAGCAGTCGAAACAACCCCTTTAAATGCTTTATGAACTTTAACCATTTATAATATACAAGCAAAAATAAATCTGTAGTGGTCGATTTATCGACCACTGAAATATTAACATAAACGGAGAATTGCCTCAGATAAAAAATGCAAATTAAGTAGTAACTTTTCCAAATATCAATTGCAATTGACAGCAATAAAAACACCATTTAAATCGGTCTAAATCAATAAAAAAATTCAAAATCGATAGACAATATAAACATAAAAGATAAAAAAATAGCCATTATCCAAAGCAAAACACAATTAAACATGCGAAATCAAGCACATTAACTAAAAATCCTCAAATTTTGATTAATTTAATCAAGAGCACTGCAATTTTCATGAAAATCCAACAATCACTACACAAAAGCACAACAAAAAAAAACTAAAATGGATCTAAAAGTGATCGAGAAAGAAGATTAAACTCACCTAAGGAAGAGAAGATGAAAATTTTTTATTTGGAGAGGAATAATAGAGTAAAACATTTTAATTCTCAACAAGTATGAAGAATTTTGGGAAGAGAAATATTTGAGAAGAGAGAGAGAAGTTGTTGAATTTATTAAATGAATTTTCAAAAGGTTTAAATATTTAATAAATATAAAAAGAGACCTTGTTGTATTTTTATAAACTTATATTTTATCTCCAACTTTTAATAATGTTAACGAGGTCCATGACCCCACAACTCTACCTCATTTTTTGCCTTTTTCATATCCTAACCCTAAAAAATAAATGAAAAAGAAATTAAGTGGGTATGACCATAATTAGGTTTTCAAAATGGGTATGATTCTAAATCTTCTCAACTATATACTCCATAATTATGTTTCTAGCCGCAACCCCAAAATATGAATTTTAGCAACTTATGTTCGAAAATAAACTTACAAACTTCGATATTATTCATGCAAAAGTAGTGAGTGAAGGATAGTATAAACCCTAACATAAAAGCCTGCCTCGTACTTAATACTCCTAGTGTTATGATAGTTTTTTAATTTTTCCAAAGTGTCCTATTTATAACGTGGCTTGAAAATTATAGGCAATAGACCACCTGCCGTGGGACGCTTTGCAATGTGCCAATTTTTCTTTGTCGCAAATCCTGGGCCTGCCTGGAATCCATTATGGTATGCCTTGGATGCGCCAGGCTGCTGTGTTTTTTGCCTCTTTGACAAGCCGATCTCAGACCATTGCTCCATGGTGCGCTATGTAATATACTGAGAAGTCTCCATGGCATGAATCCATATTTTTACACTTCTTGTAAGTATCTAGCATCTGTTGATCCCAATTTTTTGTATTTTTCATCAATTTTTGCTTATTCCAACTGTATTTTATCTTGAAAATAGCCTAGGATATGGATGAGTGTAAGTTGTGGTACTCTAAAGTGACAGACATAGGGGTGGGGTAGGTATCCTAGTAGACGAAGATCTTAGGAGGAAGGTAGTAGAGGTTAAGAGGGTCTATGATAGGTTGATGACTATTAAGTTGATCTTGAGAGGGTTTACTTTGAACATTTGTAGCACCTATGCACCGTAGATGGGATTGGCTTAGGAGGAGAAAAAGATATTTTTGGAGGTTTTGGATGAGGTTGTGAGAGGCGTACCTAGTTCTGAGAAGATTTTCATTGGAGAAAAGTTCAATGGGAACATGGGGTCATTACCGAGAGGATATGACGATGTGTATGGAGGCTTTGGTTTTGGCGATAAAAATGAAGAGGGTAGTTCTCTTTTGGATTTTGCGAGGGCCTTTGGGTTGGTGGTAGTAAATTCAATCTTCTCGAAGAAGGAAGATCACCTAATTACCTTTCGAAGTATGGTTTCCAAGACTCAGATTAACTTTTTACTGCTTAGGAAAGGGGATAAAGTGATGTGTAAGGACTGTAAGGTCATTCCAGGGGATAATATTTTGACCCAACATAAGCTTTTGGTGATAGATTTGGATATCAAGAAGGGTAAGAAGATGAGGGGCGAGAAGAGTTGTCCTAGAAGTAAGTGGGGTGGCTTGACTCTGGTTAGTGCGCTTGAGATGAGTGGGAAGTTAGCAGCGATGGAGGGTGCTGGATTGTAGAGGAGATATTAATGGTAGATGGGATAGGGCTATCATTTGTATTAAGGAGACAGCTTGAGATAGATTGGGTGTCTCGAGGGGCCGGTTCGGCCAGAACTGGGGGGACTGCAGTGGAATGGAGAAGTTAAGAAGAATGTGGAGACTAAGAAAATGGCTTATACTAAGTTGATGGAGAGTAAGGATAAAGAGGATAAGTGGACGAACAATAAGGTGTACAATTTATCTAGAAAGAAAGTTAAGTTTGCGGTTACGACTGCTAAGACAATAACTTTTAAGAGCTTGTATGCGGGATTAGATGAGAGTGGCTGGGAGAAGAGGTTGTATAGGCTTATAAATGCTAGGAAACGGAAGGCTCGTGACCATGATAAAGTAAAGTACATCAAGGAAGAGGATGGCAAAGTATTAGTGGATGGTGTTCACATTAACAAAAGGTGGCAGTTGTATTTTCATAGACTCTTGAATAACAAGGAGGACAAGAGCATTATGTTAGAGGAGCTGGAGCACTCTGCGGGGTGTCATGATTTTGGTTATTGTAGACGTAAATTAAGGAGGTCATTGTAACGCCCCGAGTCTACACCCTGAATGTCACACGGTGCTTACAAACCCGAAGGACCACAAGCTAACCCATGATTGGTACCTGTTGTGAGCACTGAATACTACTACTACTAACATGTGTGGAAACATAACTGAAATGACATATGGTTCATAATCAGAAAACTGATAAATGTAGCAACTGCTAATAACATCTAAAAATTGAATACTGTTTGAACTAGTCTAGTCTGCAAAGCCTCTACTGGACTGTCTAAAAGTGGAGTTGATGGGACAAGCCCCAAACTAACTCTGACTAATAAAATACTGAATCTACTATAATAATAAAAAAATAATATACTTGATGGATGAGGACTCACTACTAAATTTGTTGCTGCTAACTGGATCTAGCTAAGCGTGGTCAGGAACCTGAGCATCCGAACCTATGATATGAGACATCATAGCGCAAACGAAAAAGTATGTGTCAGTACTTTCAATGTACTGGTATGCTAAGTGAGGTAGGCTAATACACATGGGTTCGTATGCATGAACAATAATTGACTAAATATGTATATAACTAAATGAGAATACATGGGTAGCTGAAACTACTATAAATACTGAATGTTTAAAACTGTGCATATATATATACTGTAACTAAGATCATACTGGATCTGCATATTGAATTTTGATAATCGAGTGACTGATATTTGAGATTTTTGATAACGTATTACTGATAACTGGCTGACTATTACTGACAGTCCTAATTCTGTAGAACTTAACTGAGTTCTGTACTGAGTTTGAAATTGAAACTGTAACTATGGGAGTGTTTATCTAACCGATATGTCCCAATTATAAACTGAGTTGGGGTCCAACCTTTGAACCCAGTTGGAAAACTGTTAGCACCGTACCACAGGTACTAACAATGGCTATGTGGATCCACTAAAGAATCACCATCATTTGGCAACTGAGATACTTGTTACCCTCAACTGGCAGGTGAACACTTTATCAACCCTCAACTGGCAGGTTGATATATTCAACCTACGCTGGCTACGTAGTTTTAGAACTAAGGGACTGCTACTAAAGGTCACACCCTCAATTGGCAGGTGAGCCCTCATCCCTAGGTTTGCTCAGTGCTAAATCCTACTCCCAACTGAATAGAAATTGAACTGATCACTAGATTGTACTAGGCTTGACTGAACTGTTACTGATCATGTTAACTGACTGAACTGGACAGAGTTCACTGAATTCTGTACCTGACTAAGTACTACTATTTGTGGTGTTACTAAGACTATTTTGTAGCTACTATAACTCTAGGTAAACAACTAGATTTTTGGGTATTGAATACCCCCAGGGCTCAATAGCATAAATAGTGAAGCATGGCATGATCTTGAAAGCATAACAATAATTGCTTGTTAACAATGCATTCACTTAGATATTTTGTCAAACACTTGAGAGACATGAACTTGTACATGAATGGGAACACATGCTAAGTTGTCATGATATCACTATTCAACCTACATAGGCATTCTATCAAACACTTGGGGAGCATAACTAATGCACATCATAATGGTCAACACATAAGCATCATGAATACAATACTCAACTTGTAATTAGAAGGTTTAACATGAAGATCACATAATTCAACACATATACTATCTTGATTTTCATAAAACTTGCAATTAATCATGGATTGAAACCCCAAAACATTAATATATACATGAACACACCCAAATTCCAACATGTAAATCATGAAATCATAAACTTGTAGTTTAAAAAGGATTCTTATAAAACTCCAAGGGTGGAAGGAAACCCAAGGATGAACACCTAACATACCTTGATTGTTAATTCTTTGAAAGTTTATGGTGATTTCTTAAGCCTAGGACTTGAAATTGAGTGACCTAGGGTTTTTTTCTTGAGAGGATTTGAGAGAAAGTGAGTGATTTTTCCCTTAGGATAGTTGATTTCGTGTTTTAGGGCAGAATAAAGGTGGGAAAATTGACCTAAATCCCCCTTTGGATGTAGATTTAATTATAAAAAATGCACCCAGCGACGCGCAGTCTGACGCATCGCGCCGATGTGCTCAACGCGATGGCCGATGCGATATATCGAGATTGCATCGGCTCACTGGAATTTGTATGCCTGAGTTGGTGACGACACTATCGACATGACGGGCGATGCAGTGCATCGAGATTACGTTGATCCACTATTTTGGTCATCTAAACATGCTTCAAACGACGTCTGAAAAAACCAAAACTCATCTGAGAACATATATTGACATCCCTGATCATGAATCAACTTAAAAATTGACATTTTTTTGGTCATAATAATAGAAAATAAAGTCATTGAAATATTAAGGTAAAAAATAAGACTAAGTGTCAATACTTAGGTGAAATTTTTTTCTAAGTCTGGGACCTCTTTTTATGCTATATATGACTGAAATGACTGAAATTTTGTGGGGTCTTACAATATCTCCCCCTTGGGTACATTCATCACAAATGAGACTGACTGAACTGAGAATACTGATAGACTGAGTTTACATACTGAACATGCACAACTGTAGCATGATTACATGACTGAAATTTCTGATAAACTGAGTTTTCACACTGAACATGCATAACTGAAGCATGATTACATGACTGAAGTGATTTGTTAATGCATGACTATCATTGGGATTATATGCAATGGCAATAGATACCAAGTTTGTATAGGAAATCTCAGCATGGAAATAAGAAAATCTAAAGAAGGTTGTTACCTTGAGCTGAGTCTGAGTTTGCGGAAAAGAGGTAAGGATACTTGGTTTGCATATCTACTTCTACTTCCCAAGTAGCTCCCTCAATGGACTATTTTTGCCAAAGAACTTTGACCAAAGAAACTTCTTTGTTCCTCAGTCTGTGAATCTTATGATCAAGGATTTCGACTAAGACTTCTTATAAGAGAGACTGTTCTTAACATCTATACTCTTTATAGGAACTACAACTGCTGGGTCACCAATGCACTTCTTTAGCAAGGAGACGTGAAACAGTAGGTGTACTGAAGCTAAGTATGAAGGCAATTCAAGCTCATAAGCTACCTTTCTGGAATGACTGAGAATTCTGTAAGGACCGACATACCGGGGACTGAGTTTTCCCTTCTTGCCAAATATCTTCACTCCCTTCATGGGAGAGATTTTTAAGTACACAAAATTGTCAATCTCAAATTTGAGATCCTTCGTTCTCACATCTGCATATGATTTCTGTCGGCTCTGAGTTGTCTTAAGACTCTCCCTGATCAACTAAACCTTCTCTAAGGCATCAAATACTAAGTTAGACCCTGCCAATGTAGTCTCGCCTACCTCAAACCAACTAATGGGAGACCTACATCACCTCCTATAAAGCACCTCAAATGGAGCTATCTGAATACTGGAATAATAGCTGTTATTTTATGCGAACTTAATCAAATGCAAGTGGTTATCCCAACTATCCTTAAAGTCAATGACACACGCTCTTATCATATCTTCTAGAGTCTGAATGGTTCTTTCTGCTTGACCATCTGTCTGAGGGTGGAAGGTTGTATTGAGGTGAACTTGGGTACCAAGAACCTTTTGGAAGGCTCTCCAAAAGTGAGAGGTGAACTGCGTACCTCTATCAGAAATGATGAGGAACGGAACTCTATGTAATTTGACCAACTCCCTAAGATAGAGCTTGGCATAATCCTCGGCTAAGTAGGAGGTATGAACTGGTAAGAAATGAGTGGATTTGGTCATCCTATATACAATGACCCAAATCGAATCATGCTGATGATGAGTACGAGGCAAACCCGTCATATAGTCCATGTTCACCTCCTGCCACTTCTATGTGGGAATACTGAACTCCTGCATAGACCCACTTGGCTTCTGATGCTCAATCTTAACCTGCTGACATGTACAAAACTTAGACACAAACTCTGCAATGTCTCCCTTCATCCCACTCCACTAATAAAACTTTCGCAAATCGTGGTACATCTTAGTGGCCCCTGGGTGAATCAAGTAACGTGCACTATACACTTTTGCAAGAATCCACAGTCTCACGCCATCCATACATAGCACACATAACCTACCCTGTCAACGCAACATACCATCTCCCCCTTGGGAGAAAACCTCTACTTTCTGATCTCTGACTTACTCTTTTAGCTTAACTAAACTGGGATCCCTGTCTTACTTTTCTTTAACTTTGGAAACCAAAGAAGAGTCCAAACTATTCTGTACCCATACACTACCCTCAGCTGAATCAACCAAACAAACACCTAACCTGGCAAGTTGATGAACTTCCTGGACTAACTTCTTCTTGCCATCCTCAACGTGAGAAACACTACCCATGGACAATCTACTGAGAGCATCAATCACTACATTGGCCTTGTCTGGATGATACAGGACACTCATGTCATAGTCTTTCAACAACTCTAACCACATCGTCTGACACAAGTTTAAGTCTTTCTGAGAAAATACATACTGCACACTTTTATAGTCTGTGAATACATTAATATATACCCCATACAAATAGTGCCTCCAAATCTTTAAGGCAAACACTACAGCTGCTAACTCGAGATTATGGATGGGATAATTCTTTTCATGGGGCTTAAGCTGTCTAGAGGCATTGGCAATAACCTTACCTCTCTATATAAAAACACACCCCAGACCAACTCTAGAAGCATCACAATACATAACAAACCCGTTTGAACTATCTAGTATAGTCAAAATTAGGGTTGTAGTGTGTCAAGTCTTCAACTTCTGGAAACTCTTCTCATAAGAATCTGACTACTGGAATTTGAATTTCTTCCAAGTCAATATGGACAAAGGGGATACAATAGATGAAAATCCTTTAATAAACCATCGGTAATAGCCAACCAAGCCTAAGAAACTCCTAATATCTGACGGAGAGATGGGTCTTGGTTAGTTTCTCACTACTTCGGTCTTTTAAGGATCAACTCTAATACCATCACCAAAAACTATATGACCAAGAAAATCTATTAACCTTAGCCAAAATTCACATTTACTGAATTTGGCGAACAATTGATGGGCTCTGAGGGTCTTAATACTATTCTGAGATGATCTGCATGATTATGTTCACTATGAGAATAGAAAATAATATCATCTATGAAGACTATGATGAACATATCCAAGTACTGCTTGAACACTCTATTCATCAGGTCTATAAAAGTTGCTGGAGCATTGGTAAGACCAAATAACATGACTAGAAATTTGAAGTGACCATATCGAGTTCTGAAAGCTATTTTTGGAATGTCACATTCTTTAACTCTGAGCTGATGATAGCCTGATCTAAGGTCTATCTTAGAAAAGTAACTGACACTCTGCAGTTGGTCAAACAAGTCATCAATTCTAGGAAGTGGGTACTTTTCTTGTTGGTGACTTTGTTCAATTGACGGTAGTCAATACACATTCTAAGAGAACCATCTTTCTTACATACAAATAGAACTGGTGCACTCCACGGGGAAACACTAGGTCTGATGAATCCCTTATCTAAAAGATCCTTCAACTGCTCTTTTAGTTCTTTGAGTTCTGCTGGAGCCATTTGGTATGGCAGAATAGAGATGGGCTGAGTGTTTGGAAAAAGGTCTATTTTGAAGTCAATTTTCCTTTCAGGAGTAACTCCGGGAAGATCTTTGGGAAAAACATCTAGAAATTCACATGCTATTAAAACTGAATCAAGGTTAGGGGTATTAGAACTAAAGTCTTTAACTCGATCAAGATGATAGACACACCCTTTGGATATCATTTTTCTCGCTCTAAGGTAGGAAATAAGCTGACCCCTAAGTGTTAAAGTACTACCCCTCCATTCTAGGACAGGTTTATTTGAAAACTAAAAATAAACAACTTTATTTCTACAATCAGCTGAAGCATAGCATGAATGAAGCTAATCCATGTCGAGAATGACATCAAAATATGTCATCTCTAACTCTACTAAGTCTGCTGAAGTAACTTTCTAAGATACCATAACCAGATAGTTCCTGTATACCCACCTGGCTATGATAGACTTACCCACTAGGGTACAGACTGAGAAGGGCTCTGCTAGGATTTCGAGATTGACTCTGAAGTCAATAGCTATACAAGGGGTTACAAAGGATAAAGAAGCTCCTGGATCTAACAAACAATTAACATGTAAATGATAAACTTGTAATGTACCAGTGACCATATCAACAGAACTTTCCTAATCCTGTTGGGGCTGAAGTACATAGAGTCTATTTGGGTGTTGCCCACTAGTGGTACTGGAACCGACACCTTACTGATTCGAGCGACCGAACTAAGTTGGGGAACGATTTTACTGACCCTGTGAAACTGACTGAGATCAATCTCTAATTCTATGACCCAGCTTAACGTACCTAAAACACACATCACTACCAGCTCTGTAGATATCTTGATGGTTTCTGCCACACTTCTGACAAAGAGAATTTGCTCGATAACTACTGGTACTATCCTGAGACTTAGAGCCTAGTGCCCTATCTTTATTACTATTTTTGAACTTAGGTACTAGAGCACGAGATGAGGACGGGGATGGAATTGAAGATTTCAAGAAGAACTGAGGATGATTACCACCTTCTGACTTAGGTTGGGTGAAGTTAAAGCTACCTGTTCTAGCCCTCTTTCTCTCCCTCTTTTTCTTCTTAGTATTCTTCTTCTCTATCTACTGAGCATGGACCATCAATATAGATAAGTCCATTTCCTTAATTATAATCGCGGTCCTACACGTTTTGACCACACTGTCGAATACCCCTTACACAAACTTACTCATCTTAGATCTGCTATCAGCTACCACATGAGGAGCATATCTAGCCAACTGAGTAAACTTGAGAGAATACTCCTTCACTGTCATGCTTCCCTACCTTAAGTTAATGAATTCTAACACCTTAGATTTCCTTAACTCCAATGGAAGAACCTATTTAGAAAGGCAGTAGCAAACTCCTCCCATTTTATAGGCTCTATATCTGCGGCCCTATCTGTCTTTCATTACTTAAACCATGTGTGAACCACATCCTACAACTGATATGAATCTAACTCAGCACTCTCACTAGCCATTATCCCCATAATATCTATGAACTTTTACACCATGTCAAAAAGTTTTTGTGGCTCCTCTTCAGACTTAGACCTTGAAAATAAAAGAGGGTTCATTTGGGTAAAGTCTTGAATTTTAGATGCAACAGTATTGGCCACTAGGGTGGTTGAAACAGCAGCTAGGCGTTCATTCTGAGCTGCTACAGAATGGGCTAGAGTGGCCAAAGCTACTCTGAATTTTACGTGAGAGATATGCTCATCCAGGGGATCTGCCTGAATGGGCGGAGGTGCTGGCTGGTTTCCAGTTCTTCTTCTGTTAGTATTTTTGGGAGGCATATTCTATAAACAAAAGAGAAACTTGGATTAGATAGAGAGTTTAACTTAAGCTCATGCTTACTTGCATGACGTGAATGCTAAAAGAAGGGAAACTTTTCCTAAAAACATCTCATAGCCTCTTGTCCATAAGTGTGGCGCGCAACACACCCATGCACAAGACTCTACTTGATTTGACTTTTAGACTTCCTAGGACATTGTTGAACCTGGCTCTGATACCAAGTTTGTCATCCCCCAAGTCTACACCCTGGACATCACACAGTGCTTACAATTCCAAAGGACCACAAACTAACCCATGACTGGTACCTGCTGTGAGCACTAAATATTAATACTACTAATATATCCAAAAACATAACTGAAATTCCATAAGGTTCATAATTGAAAAACTGATAAATATTGTAACTGGTGATAACATCTGAAAACTAAATATTGTCTGAACTAGTCTAGTCTGAAAAGCCTCTACTAACCTGTCTGAAAGTGGAACTGATGGGACAAGCCCCCAACTAAATCTGACTAATCAAATACTGAATGTACAGTAATACTAAAAAGGATAATATCCTCAATGGATGAGGACTCACTATTGAATCTATTGCTGCTAACTGAATCTGGGTAAGTGCGGTCAGGAACCTGAGCGTCTGAACCTATGTATGAGATATCATAGCGCAAGATAAAAAGTATGCGTCAGTACTTTAAATGTACTGGTATGGTAAGTGAGGTAAGCTGATACACATGGGTTCGTATGAATGAGTAATAATTGACTGAATAATATGTATATAACTGAATGAGAATACATGGGTAGTTGAAACTACTGTAAATACTAATTATACAAGACTGTGCTTATATATATATGCTGTAACTAACATAATACTGAATTTGTATACTAAATTCTGATAACTGAGTGACTGATATTTGAGATTTTTGATAACTATATTACTGATAACTGGGTGACTATTGATGATAGTCCTGATTCTGTAAAATTGAACTGAGTTTTATATTGAGTCTGAAATTGAAACTATAACTGTGGAAGTGTTTATCTAACTGATATGTCCTAATTATAAATTGAGTTAGGGTCCAACCTGTGACACCAGTTGGAAGGGTGTTAGCACCGTGCCACTGGTACTAATAATGGCTATGTGGATCCACGAAAGCATTACCCTCATATGGAAGGTGAGATACGTGTTACCCTCTACTGGTAGGTGAACACTTTATCAACCCTCATATAACAGGTGAGATACGTGTTACCCTCAACTGGTAGCTGAACAATTCATCAACCCTCAACTGGCAGGTTGATAAATTCAACCTACGCTAGCTACATAGTTCTGTAACTAAGAGACTACTACTAAAGGTCACACCCTCAACTGGTAGGTGAGTCCTTATTCGTAGGTTCGCTCGGTGCTGAATCCTACTCCCAATTGAATAGACACTAAACTGATTACTAGACTTACTAGGCTTGACTGAACGATTACTGATCATGTTAACTGACTGAACTGAATGGAGTTCAGTGAATTCTGTAACTGACTAAGTACTACTGTTCATGACGTTACTGAGACTATTTTGTAGCTACTATAATTCTAGGTAAACAGCTAGATTTTAGGGTATTGAATACCCTCAGGGCCCAATAGCATAAATAGTAAAGCATGGCATGATCTTGAAAGCATAACAATAATTGCTTGTTAACAATGCATTCAGTTAGATATTTTGTCAAATACTTGAGAGACATGAACTTGTACATAAATGGGAACACATGCTAACTTGTCATGATGTCACTATTCAACTCACATAGACATTCTATCAAATACTTGGGGAGCATAACTAATGCACATGATAATGGTCAACACATAAACATCATGAATACAATACTCAACTTTCAATTAGAAGGTTTAACATGAAGATTACATAATTCAACACACATACTATCTTGATTTTCATGAAACTTGTAATTAATCATGGATTGAAACCCCAAACATTAATATATACATGAACACAATCAAATTCCAACATGTAAATCATGAAATCATAAACTTGTAGCTTAAAAGGGGTTCTTGAACTCCAAGGGTGGAATGAAACCCAAGGATGAACACCTAACATACCTTGATTGTTAATTCTCTGAACGTTGTTGGTGATTTCTTGAGCCTAAGACTTGAAATTGAATGACCTAGGGTTTTGTTCTTGAGAGGATTTGAGAGAAAGTGATTGATTTTGCCCTTAGAATAGTTCAATCTCATATTTTGGGGCTGAATGAAGGTGGGGAAATCGACCTAAATACCCTTTTGGATGCGGATTTAACTACAGAAAAATGTACCTAGTGACACGCAGACCTATGCATCGCACCGATGAGGTGAGTCATGGTCGATGAGATGCATTGAGATCGTGTTGGATCACTAGAATTTTCATACCTGAGCTGGTGATGACACTGTCGATGCGATAGGCGACGCGCGGCATCTAGATCGCGTCGATCCAATGTTTTGGGCATCCAACATACCTCAAGCGACATTCAAAAAATCCAAAACTTATCTGAGAACACATATTGACATCCCTGATCATGAATCAACTTAGAAATTGATATTTTAAGGTCGTAAGGATAGAAAATAAAGTCATTGAAATATTGAGGCAAAAAATGAGACTAAGTGTCAATACTTAGGTGAAATTTTTTCTAAGTCTGGGACCTCTTTTTCATGTTATATATGACTGATACAACTGGGATTTTGCGGGGTGTTACAGTCATTGAGGCTAGTTTAAGATGCATAGGGGTAGGACAATGGGGTCAAACAAAATCCTGATGGAGTTTTGAAAGTATTCGAGTGGGGCAGGTTTGAGGTAGTTGATCGGATTGTTTAATGGCATTTTCAAAACTGGAAAGATGCCTGAGGCTTAGAGATGAATACGATGATTTCCCTGTACAAGAACAAGGGTGACATTCAGATTTGTAACAACTACAGGGGCATCAAGTTGTTAAGTCACACTATAAATATTTGGGAGAGAGTGGTCGAGTGGAGAATAAGGAGGATCATGTCTATTTCAGAGAATCAATTTGGTTTTATGACCAATCTCTCAATGACAGAGGCAATTCACTGACACAACCCAAACCTCGGGCCATGTCGTATGGTCACCTCAAGCTTACATAAATCAGAGGTCGCCTCGATAACCCATCCCAAATATCTCATCAAACCATAGGAGTCAAAGTAAATCCTAGTCATATATAAAGGTAGCGGAATTAATATCCAAAGTCAACATTAGATTCGTTATAATATCTAACTCACACCCAAGTTCATGGTGGTTCATAACACTTCTATACAAAATTGAACTCAATAAATGTATATGTCGGTACAAGCCCCTGATAATAGCAAAACCGAGTCTTAAAAAGACCAAGTTTAAAGATAAAAGACCAAGAGGTGCATGCCTTCTGAATTAAGGAATCTCACCACTTCAAGTCAGTGCACAAACCACTTCAGTCGCCTAATCACTGCATGAAAAGAGAAAAAGATGCTCTGGCCCCTATGTCGCGTGGGAACATAGTTAACGGTTGGAACGCTAGCATGAAACTCAAGGATAAGTGATAAAATATCATCATCAATCAACATCAAGTCAATATATCACATTTCATCTCATTCACACACAAATCTATACATATAGGTATATCACATGCTAATCAAGATATCAAGGCTCATCATCATTCCCAAGCATTCATTCATTAGACATGAAGTGGGGGACTCCGACCCTCCACACTTATAGATTCAACAATTCGCATATAGGACTTTAACCACATTCACATGCATTTAGATAAGGGACTTCAACCATGCTTACTCATCCATTAGCCAAGGACTTTAACCGCATACACAATCATCAAACAAGGGATCTATCCATACACACATCCAATTGGACATAGAACTTCAACCACATGTCCACACATTCAATTGGGAATGGGACTTTGATATCATGCTCACACATTAAGCAAAAGACTCTAACCATAAGTTGTTCTATTCAGTGAGGTTCTCTAACCTCAAGAGATCTTTTTAAGTAAGGAACTTTAACCTTGCGCAATATCATTGGGCAAGGTACTTCAAACTCAAGCCATTCATAAGGCAAGCGACTTCAAACTCAATCCATCACAACTATCATTAGTTAGTATTTGGGACTTTAACCTTTTGCCCATTCATCAACTTACATTCAATACAACATTTAAGGACTTTAACCATTTTTGCCAATTCAACACTACACATGACCACATGGTCCTTATAGGAGCCTTTATTGTCAACCATATCAATAGGTCATTGCCTTTACTTAATTAAACATACAAAGCAAGCTATGGTCATCAAGACCCTTATAATAATTCTATGTCACATTCTCACCACACTTGGGTTCAACCTATAATTTAAGTTCATCTTTATATCTAGGGACTTTACCCTTTCATTAGCCAACAACCAAGGTTATTAATTTCATCACACATGGCTCATAATTCCCTTAACACATTATTTATCATTCATTCATGTTCATTTGAATCATTTCCTTAGTTTAATGTATCAACAATAAATGACTAGACAACTCACTTAGACATTTTCACAAACACCTTGAGTGTATACCTTCAACAAGGCCATTTCCATGGTATATATTATCAAGATTAAGGTTACTCAAGACCCTCATGTTAATCCACACAAAAAAATCACCTACACATGTAATTCATCATCAATATCACATATAAACATAAGTCTAAGCAAGATTTAAGATCATACATCATTAAGCAACAAAACCCTTTTATTTGGTTTCAAAACCACCATGTATACTTACTAATACAAGTGTGAAATATATGGTTTTAGAGATATTTAAAGATGATAAGAGATGCATTCCTTAAACAAGATGACACACTAACAATCTTGGCTTTTTATTGCCACTAGATGAGCTCCCTCCAAACCCTAGCCTCCAATCTTACTTCAAACAACTTTTAGAGTGTTTTAGAGTGTTGAGTATTGTAAAATGAAGACTTAGGAGACTACAATTCCTTATATAGTTAGAGGGTTTAGGGTTTTAGGCAAGGTAAATGACCAAAAGGTCATTAGTTAAAAACTGAGAAATGACTTCATGCAAAGGTACGACTCCTCCATACGGTTCCCTTAATAATCGTACCCTAAGGTATGAGTGGTGTCCTAACTTATACCCTAGACTTCTCCTAGGACAACCATACTATTGTGGGTATGAGTGGGCATCCTTGAGTTTTAACCAAAGAGTATGACCTAACCCCTAACTCGTATAGACCACTCGTAACAAAAATAGACCACTTAGTTTGAGGCTTCACTCTATACGGTTGAGTTGCATATGACTCATATGCATTGGTTACAACTAAGGTAAGGTTATGTCGTATATTAAATAGTACGATACCCTCATGGACTGATCAAGGTATGAAAGGGAAGGGCAAGGTGGGCATGAGTCGTGACCAAGGGTATGACTCAAGTCTCTAGTCGTACCCAACTCAGAGACACAAAATAAAGTTGTTTTACTCAAGGTTCAAGACCTAGGTATTTTATTCACCTTGTATAGGGACTAATGGAAATATATAGGGAGAGGAAGAGGGATTTTCACGTGGTGTTCATCAACCTAGAGAAGGCGTATGATAAGTCCCTAGGGAGGTTCTTTGGGGATACTTGGAGGTTAGAGAGGTCCTGATGGCATACATCAAAGCGATCTAGGACATGTATGATGGAGAGAAGACGAGAGTGAGGACAGTGGCAGGGGATTTCAGAGCATTTTCCTATTTTGATAGGGTAGCACCAGGGATCAACTCTTAGTTCATTTTTCTTCTCCTTAGTGATGGATGTTTTGATGTGGCATATTCAAGGTAAGGTGCCTTGGTGTATGATATTTGTGGATGATGTAATTTTGATTGATGAGACTTGGGGAGGATTTGATGATAAATTAGAGTTTTGGAGACAAACCCTGGAGTCTAAAGGGTTCAGGTTGAGTAGAACAAAAATGGAGGACTTGGAATGCAAATTCAGTGATGCAACTCAGGTGGATGAAGTGGTAGTGAAGTTAGATTCTTAGGTTGTCTACAAGAGGGATATTTTAAGTATCTTGGGTCTATGATTCAGGAGAACAGAGAGATTGATGAGGATGTTACACACCAAATAAGGGCAGGGTGGATGAAATAGAGACTCGCTTTGGGTGTTCTGTGTGATAAGAAGGTGCCCCCAAGCTTAAAGGAAAGTTCTATAGAGTGGCGGTATGTCTGACCATGGAGTGGAGTATTGGCCAGTCAAGAACTCCCACATCTAAAAGTATAAGGTAGTGGAGATGAGAATGCTACGGTGGATGTATAGACTTACTAGGGGTGATAGGTGAAGAAATGAGAATATTTGGGTGAAGGTAGGAGTGACCTCGATGGAGGACAAGATGCGGAAAGTGTGGTTGAGATGGTTTGGGCATGTGATGAGAAGGGACATGTGATGCCCCAGTACGGAGGTGTGAGAGATTAGCTTTGGATGACTTCAAGTGGGACAGAGGTAGGTCAAAGAAGTACTAAAGGGAGGTGATTAGACATAACATGAAGTAGTTACAACTTACTGAGGACATGACCCTAGATAGGAAGGTACGGAGAGCGCAAATTATGGTAGAAGGTTAGTGCTTATGGGTGAGTCGTATCCTGGAAGTAGTTGTGCTTTAGGGTGACCTTGCTAGTAGTCTTAAAATTTATACATAGGATGGAGTCTCTAGTTAGGAGGGTTAAGAGGGGGACTCCTTGCAGTTTGGTAGTTTATAACACTGCTTTGTGGGTGCCGTATTTTCTATTATTTCACCTTGTCTCATATTTTATTACGACTGTATTTACTATCTTTTTGTCTTGAGCTAGGGGTCTATCGAAAATAACCTCTTCACTTCTTCGGAGGTGGTGGTATGGACTGCGTACATTTTACCCTCCCCAGACCCTAATAGGTGGAAATACGCTGGGTACATTGTTATTGTTGTTTACAATAGAACAATAGCATAATAAAGGTCATCTTGGAAGTAATATTGCCTTAATGTTGTGATTTGATTTTCTGAGAACACAATAGCATATAAAGGTCATCTTGGAAGCAATATTTCCTTATTGTTGTGATTTGATTTTCTGAGTATACAATAACATATCATTTATCCTATAGATCAAATTGATTCATGTTCCTGTGTTTATCAGTATGGTTCTATTAATTCTGAAACATTAATACAAATATTGCAAGTTTAATCATCTTGATGGGAAAGTACACATATGTGAACCTCCATATTTTACATCAGAATTACAATTTAATTGTTGACAAATCGTTCCTTAAAGTGGGTTGAATATCTTAATGATCACTCAACTTATAATAATTGGCCAATAAAGTCATTCAATTTTGTTTAGTCTTTCATAAGTCATTTTTATCATGAACTTCCAACTCTGCCTAGTTAATTTTCTGGACATCAAACTTTATCTAGTTAGCTTCCATGATCATTTTAACCGGGAATACAATTTTTGATACTTATTTTAGATGTAACAGCTATAAATTTTTAGGAAAATTTATTATTAAAATTAAAATCAATACGTATTAGTGTTAAGTTTAGAAATGACCCTAATATGAGCTAGTCTTGATATTTTGTCCCTATAAAATAAGTCTTATAAAAATGGCCTCCATAAAGGGTGGTCTTGATTATTTTAACTTTAAATTTAATTTTGACTCTAACATAATATTCTAACTATAACTCTTCTTTATAGGGGGGGGGTGCGCGGATTAGGTAGATTAAATAGATTTAGTAGGTTTCTAGTGAATCTATTTTTATTAGTGCGTGGATATTTTGTTTTAATATCTTTTAATAATTTACTTTTTTCGTAAGATATATTCATTAATTATTTTATCCTGTAGTAATTACAGAGTTACAAATTCTTGTATAATAATTTATCCTATCTGTACTATAATATATATCTAATTCTAGATTTTCAATGTTATTTATTATCTTGTGTTGTTCTTCTCGTAGTGAGTTTTTTAAATTATATAAACTATCACATGTACTTTTATCTAAATTTTCTAAGGTTTTTTCTATCCATGCTAATTTTTCTTTTAGGTCTTCCATTATTTTCCTAATTCGGTTTCTATAACTAATTTCATTATTTAGATTTTCTTGATTTTCTCTAGTTTGTCTAATATATTCTAACATGTTTTAGTCTGAATAATATTCTTCTGGGTAAACTTCTTCGTATAACTGTTCTAGATAATTGGTAGTTTCATTTTCATAGTTTATTACTTCTTCTAATATTATTTTCTTAATATCTATAATTTCTATGTTTTTAAGTATATATAATATTAAAACTTTAAGATAATCTAAATGATCTATTTTTAAAATTGGTTTTATTATAATATTTTGTAGTTGTTTGTTTTAGCCTTAGTAGTTTTTGCATATTTTTATTAAGAAATTTTATATTTTTATTTTCCATGTATTTACCTATATTTATTTTTATCTGTTTTTCTAGTAACTGCATATTTTCTAAAAATTTTATGTAACTTATCATCGTAAATATTTGTAAGAGTAGTTAGGTAGATATGGTATATAGCTTACTCTAGTCATGTAATATTCACCAAAAGCTTTTTCTAATATGATTTTTCTTATATCTGCTACTTTTATATTTCTAAGTGCATACAAAATAAGTATTTTGAATTTATCTACCATCACATCAGGTATATTATCATTCATTTTCATAAAATTGCTTTTTTCAAAATATTCCCTTCAACCATAATATATGTTCTCATGTCGTTATGGACTCTCGACTTCTTTTTTTTACCTTATTTGTTAATTAAATAAAGGATTCTATATAATTAAATATTATTAAAGTTTCTAAATATGAGGAGTGATTCAACAAGGAAAAATCAGTTAGTCTCAGATTTTTATTAATTTCAACGTCCTAATAGTAGTGGGCTTGAAGTTTAGGGTTTTTTTTCCTAACATAAATAATCTATATGAAATGTCATTGCTATCACATAATTACATTATCATATTTCTAATCTGTAATTGGATTTTTTGATGGTCTTGAAGAATTTTCATAGTGGTCTTCCTATATTCGATGTTGTGGATGTTGATAAGATGGAGGTTGCCTAGCGAAGTAAGCCCCTTCTTTTATTGTAGTTGTAACTATAACTTTTATCTTCAGAATATTATAGTTAAGAATGATGTAAAATTATTAAGATCCTTCTTTTGTTGTTGTTGTAGCTACAACTTTTGTCCTCTGGTTGCTGTAGTTAAGAATGACGTAAAATTATTTCTTAGCAATCTTCCTATATTCAATATTGTGGATGATCAACTGGAGGCTACCTTGTGAATTAAGAAACTTCTTTTGTTGTAGTTGTAGCTATAAATTTTGTCCTCTGGGTGTTGTAGTCAAGAATTGTGTTGCATTAATTTTCTATTATAATGCAAAGTTACCATTCTCTTATGAAGGCTATAGAATTCAATTTGATTTTTGGTAGATATAGAGTTTTGGTAAATCTATTTAATTTCGCATGTCATTGAAGACCTATATAGAGCAGGTTTTTAGATTTGATCTAAATTATTCCATGTTAAATTTTAATTTTAGTTTTATTTTCTTGACAACCTCTTGTAGTGATGTGTTATGTTTAGTTTTCTTTATGTTTTTGAAAAATTGATTTCATTTATTTCACTATTTATCTTCTGTATTTGTTCTTTTGTATTTGTGATGGTGTTGTGGCAAAATTATGATATTGTTAGTTATAATTTTTAGTCCAAAAATTCCACGCAAAATAACATAGCTTTTATCTCAACTCTTGTATGATAATACAACCATTGGTGCCCTTCCGGACCAAGAGATAGAGATTTTCTTCCATTACAGTGTTTAGATTTGTCATATTCTACTTTATCATAATCATACTTGTTTTTATTAATTTATTACAAGTAATTGTGTAATATTATCTTGCTTATATGGTAGTATTATATTTCTTTTATATAGTGAAATTTGACAAAAGTTAGCCCACCATGCCTATAAAGTTGATCAGCAATACAAGTAAATCTCTACTTAATTCACTTTTTTTAAAAAATAATAGTTATTATCAAATAAAGTACTCGCTTAGATCTAACGCAAAGTGCATACACTAATCTAATATACTAAAAGTGTAAAGACCCTTAGAAAAGTGATTTGAACTTTTTGCCCCTCATTAAAAGTTATTGCTTTGGACAAAATTATCTTTTTACTTTTTTTTCCTCTTTAATTTATAATATAGTGAATATCGGCTATAATAAACAAATAAAAAATAAATAAACTACTAAATTTATAGTAAAAATTTTAATTGGGGTTTTATTGTGTGCATGACTATTTTTGAAAAAAAAAAAAACTCGTTTATTTTTCCCAAAAAATAGTATGATTTTGTAAAATAGAAAGGGGTCGTTTACTTTACCCCCCTCTCCCCCCAAAAATAAAGATAGTACTATTATTTTTGTTTTTGGTTCTTCCAAAAATGAAAAAAAAAATTGGCTAAAATATTTGAAAATATAAAAATGCTACTATAATATTAATTAGTATCCTTTTTAATTTATGAATTCTATACTTTTATAAAAAAAAAAAGGTTATAATTTCACATTCTCTTCTTCGACTAACTTTTACTATGTTAATTTTTGTCTCAATTTCAAGTATTCTTTGTCATAAAATCTCCGATATTATTTATGCTTTAGATATGAATATTTAGGATGTAAAGTATAACTTTGTATTGTTTTGGATTTAAATTTGAATCTACAATTTTATATGTTTTTCTCATTTAAAT
>NC_061111.1:176045338-176155324 GCF_002878395.1 Capsicum annuum
ACTGCAACTTACCTATCTTCAGCGAGAAGATATTTTTAGCCCACATGCAGCCACTCTTGAAGTTGTTGCCAAGTTGTTGATGTAGAGTAAGCTAATGGATCATTTACCGGCTGAAGTCTTGGCGGGGGAATCATGGGATTTTGAAGGTCTAAATAAGAACATTCAGCTCCCAAGAAATACAACCGGTGCAGCGTGCGGGCCGTACTCGCTTGCATACATTAAGTGTTTGCTGATCGACACACAAATGGTCGGTGTGTGCGACATCGTTGTGGGAAAAATGCAATGGGTTTAGGCATATGGGGTACTAGCTAAATGGTTGGAGCCCGTGTATAAAAAAGAACATTTACAGAGACAGATACGAAAACGATAACAAATTTTCATTTCAAGCCAATTGTCTTTACATGTAGTGGCAATAATTTTTATGTCTGGCCAAGTTGAATTTTTATAATGCAATAGATTTTATATGTGTCGTAATAGATATAGTACCTGTTGTGATAGATTGATTATCTGTTGGAATAGGTTGGTCATCTGTTGCGTTATGCAGATGTTCGCAGTCTATCTGTCGCAACAGATATACGATTTGTTGCAACATATAATCTATCTGTTGTAATTGATCAGTAATCTGTTGGGTCAAATAAAAAAAGTAGGAAGACCTATTATATAATTTCCAGCAGATGACCTACGTGTTGCATCTCATATTGTAACATATGTCTAAATCTATCTGATAAGATATGTCGTTTATTGTAGCAGATGTATTATCTGTTGCGATATTTGAATCTACTACTCCATTTCAATTAACATGTTCAAAACTAAGGATTAATTATATTCATAGAAAGAATAAAATAAATCGAAGCCTTCGTAAATTACATGAAATAACTCAACAAATAAATAAAATATAAAAAAATCACTATGGGTACAAACATCTACTCTACAAATAAATCAACAAGTTAAACCATGGAGGATAGGTTATTATATTGACGGACTCAAGTTATAAAGATCTGATCAATGTGGACAAGTTGTTCTTCATCTGGTGCTATGAAATTTGGTTTTGGTCGTCGTGGATCTTTAACGCCGGTTGCGTACAACTTCTGAGCTTTCGTTTCTCCATATTTCAATAAAAGAGCAGCATATCTTTTGCGGAGTAATTCGGCATCAAGTCCATCATTTGGTACTTGTAATCCATTCGCTCAAATACTCGGCATAGGTGGCAACAAAAGGACCGCAATCCCTGCGTTATAAAAAAATAGATAATTCATATCTTGCAGTTCATGCAAGTGTTGTGAAATTTGTGAAATAAAACTAAATCATGACACTTAAACTTACAGTCTACCAATGGTTTGTTGATAAATTCCGTCAATATATTGTACATCAAATGGATTAGCCATTTTATCCCGATATGCTTCAATCGTCGACCAATCAGTATGAACCTTTTGGTCCAAAAAGCCACTCATATAAAGGTAAGTAGGAAATATTTTGGCCAGATTTTGTATCTCAGATGATGGCCCAAAACATCTCCTTCGTGACATAGAGTCATAAACTCGGATGCGCCTCTCTTTTAGACGACGACAACCAACACCCAATGAATTTCATCACCACAATTAATTGAGATGTATACTTTGTCGACCAAATTCTAAGTTAAGCCAGCCAGAACGCTAAAAACTTTGATGATGTTGATTAAGTATTCCTCATTTCGGAAAACTTCTGGCTGCTGTTGCAACACCTATCGTAGGCATTATTGATGTAAACTTTGTACAAATAATTATCTGTTCTGTATTTGTATTGTTCTTGTATTTGTAACTTGGCCTTCTTTCAGAGGTAATAAAAAATAACATCGATGTGCTGCACATATTATCAAATATTTTGAATTACGTGATAAAAAAATCAATACACAGATGTAATTAAATAAAGTATTAATTAATAGTAATATGTATGACATTTAAACCTTATCATTCCAGCAAGTTTGGGGCTGTGACATCAAATAGAACTAATTCTTCATTTCGGGATGTGCAACAACAAAGTCGAACATATCAAAACTAAGACTCGATTTGTTCACTTTGTAGGGCTCGTCATTTTGTTTTCTACATGTTGATTTATATGTGTTAATGTCAGGTTCTTACAACAAGAATTGTATAAACCAATATCTATAAAATTAATTTATGTACCTGCCGGTATGATGTTTTAACAACCCATCGGCAATCCATTCTGAATAGTTATTGATCAACTGTGTTAGTTTTTTTAGAGCCTCATCCGAGATGTTGAACCCTTCAAATGGGTAATTCTTTCGTTCTCCCAAACTGATAGGATCCACTTTTTCTTCATATTTGGAAGCAGTTTATGGATTATCAACTATGATATTATGCTTTTTGGCAGTAGCTGTGACATCCACCTGGAAAGCTAGAATTGTCAATGCTAAGTAGAGATATACAACAGATTTTCCATCTATTGCAATAGATGAGTCTTATGTTGCATCAGATGGATTATCTGTTGGATAAATTCAAACAGGTAAATCAGAGCAGTACAATAATTTTGAACAGATGACGCATCTGTTGCAATATAAGACTCATCTGTTGAAACAACTAACGAATCTGATGCAACAGGTTAGATAACAGTTGCAATAGATGTATATATCTGTTTGATAATTTTTAGCAGATGTATCATCTATTGAAACAGGTATGTGCCTGTTTATTTTTTAGAACAGATGATATACATTCACTTTCTTCAGTTCATGCTACTCTCCTGTGGCCTTTGCACACTGAACATCGGTGCAAGACAAAGACAAAGGCGTTGCAATCTTGTTTTTTTTATGATTAATGATGCCTTGGAAGTGTCTTTCCTTCTCCTCTTAGCCGCCTTGATCTCTAGTGGAGTGTCTGGATATGAAATCCTCTTTGATGGAATGACACCCCTCTTAGATGTTATTTTCTTTTCAGAAGCAGTTAGTGCATTAATAGCATTAATCACTCCATCGTATTTTGCCTTGCAGTCTTGACATTTGCATGCAGAATATTCGCTAGATGCGGAAAAATATGGAGAAAAATCTGTACAACCATTATGATCATAATCATAATGGCTTGTTATTTCAAAAACTGTAACAGGAGCATCATTAGCCCCACCCTTCAAAATCATTTTTCTTATGATGGTTGTTGCTCTAAACAATTCCATTTTTATTCCATCAACGATCTTAGGGTCCGATAAAGTTTGCACAGACCGTAAAGTAAGAAAAAATGGCATCTTCAACTCTCGGTTGGTCAGAATAAGCCACGGATAGATAATCTAAAATAAATTAGTACATATATTAAGAATGATGATGAAATCATTTAATCATTAATTAAAACAAAAACTTGATTAGAATTGAACTTACTGCTTTCTTGGGGGAATTGAAAAGATCAAGAAATTTTACATTTTTAGCGGTTTTGGCCGACAACCATCTCAGAATTCTTGGACAGAAAACTTCTTCCAGGTAGTTCACTTGTTGTCTCAAATAAGGAATGACTTCAAATGCCCAATCCTACAACATAACGCCAATAAATCAAAAGCATTATTGAATAAAAAAATGATGAATCATATCATGATAAAAGAAATATTTACCATGAAGGCCCATGGAAAGCCATATAAGTTGACTGTTTTTGGCATTAACGAAGTCAACAAATATTCGACAATCATTTTGAACCTTTTATAACCCCAAAGATAGCTGTTAAATGCCTTAAGATCCTCGAAAAGATTTATTAAACCGAGGTTTATGTTGTTGTTAATGTCTCTACCCAAAGAACATTATGTACAAACCAAACCAAGAACAATGATTGTTTGTGCTTCTTTGAAAATCCTTTACCTTTCAATGCTTCTATCAGATTTTTGTTTTTGATGCTTGGACCAACAATGGACACGAGATCATCGTGATCACTCGACTTGCCTTTTCCTTTTTTGGGTGTGTGGGGTGCTCTTTTTTGGGTCAGAGTAGGTATAACTTGAGAAGGAGAAGGAGGATAACATTTTAGTTTGGTAACTATGGCAAACTCCTTCCAACCAAAACAAACAGACATGCCACAATAATTTATCCACACTCCATTTATTTTATCTTTGTTTTCATATATAAACCTGTGCTTGAGAAGATCATATACCATTTTCATCTGTAAACGAGCATTGTTGTCCTTCGGCAAATCAAGATATTGCCCAAAGCAGCTTTCCCTGAAATAAGAATCCAATTTTTATTCTCGAAGTATTTTTCTGAAGACGTCGAAAGATTTTTCCATGACTGACTTAACCACGAGATCACCTATTAAATCTGTGGCATCATTGCACTGCATTCTTACAGGATAACAATCAATGCTGAAGGTTTTGACCAACTCTTCAGCGGAAGGGCTATTAGCATTTAGATCTTCTCTTTTGAAAGATTTCTTCTCCCCATGTTCATTATGTTCTGCTCCTGATTGAGATAACGCTTGTAAAGTAAGCTCATAGAGTGGTGGATATAGCTAAGCTACTGCACTTGTTCCTTTACTTGGACTTGATTCAATTTTTTTCTTTTGGGAGCCATGTTATCTTAAATTAACAGGAACATAACATAGATTATAATTGATTCATGCATAACCGTAATATAACAGTTCCAACAGACAACTAATCTGTTGCAACATATAACCGACCTGTTACAATGAATGAGTAATCCGTGGGAACCATAAAAACAACACTAATCTATTGCACCTAGTATTTTATCTAATGCAACATATAATCAACCCGTTGCAACGGATGAGTAATCCATTGGAAACCATAAAAATAGATCACTAATTTGTTGCACCAGGTATTTTATCTGTTACAACATATAACCGACCTGCTTCAATGGATGAGTAAACCATTGGAAAGAATAAATATGGATCACTAATCTGTTGCACCAGGTATGTTATCTGTTGCAACATATATCCGATCTGTTGCAATGGATAATAAATCATTGGAAAAAATAAAAACAGTCACTAATCTGTTGCAAAATAAAGAGTAAACCATTGGAAAGAATAAAATTAGATCACTAATCAGTTATCTGTTGGATCAATATTGTTTAGATTTCTTCCAAACAGAAGAGTCGTCTGTCGCAATAGATGAATGATCTGTTAGATTGTTCACCTGTTGCATCAGATTTTTATAGTTACATTAAATTTTCATCTGTTGTATCAAATTTGCATCTGTTGCATCATATGTTTCATCTGTTAAATCAGATATTTCATCTGTTGTAATACCATTTTTACCAAGACAAACAACAAATCAATCCAACAAAACCAACACATCACACACACACACACATACTAAGAACATCAACTGTGACAAAAAATTACCAATAAATTCAAATCAACAGTACGACAACAAGAAGAAGAAATATCAGAAATTAGGATTTTATTCAGTCCACATTTCAATACTAGAAGAGTAGTTGGCTCAAGTTTCTCTGTTTCTTCATAATTTTTTACTTATGAAAAAAGAAATAGGATGACGAAGAACTCAAATTTGTTGTCGCTGGAGAAGTCTTCATGTATATTGACGATTGAAAGTCAAAAAGAAACTCGCCCGGATATTTATCATCGGAGGTTGAAGGGAGAAATTTTACAGAACTGTTGGTTGGGAGAGAGTTGAGAGAAGCTGGAGAGAGAGAGAAAATGGTTGATTTGGATTGAAGAGGGGTGTGGGTTGAGTTGATTTGTATTTTTGAAAAGATTAAAAAGTTTTAAAAATATTAATCAAGTCCACAATTAACTTAATCAAGTTTCCTAATGATGTTTGACCCTTTAAGTTGGTCAATGTCACCAATCCTTCATTCAAGACTTAAAAGACACCTTTTCTTCAATTTTCTCTAGTTACAACCTCTCTTAATTTCATCTTACTTCTAATGTGCTCTGTATAGACCCTTTTTTTTCATTTCTAATGTTGCTCTATTAAATGTCTTTGCAACTTCTAGATTTTTAATGTCACTTTTCTAGTTCTATATACTAAATTAGGGTACGTGTGTTGTGTGTTTCACATCAATCAATAAAATTTTATACATAATAATAATAATAATAATAATAATATAAAGTACGTAACAATTGACGTTAAAATAAAGAAAAAATTACAATGCATAAAAACAACGAGGCCATAATTACAAAGCATAGCTATTGTTCAACAAAATTACCTAACAACTATATGTATGGTTTATAGCAACTCCTCTCTCTCCCCATCTCTCCTTCTCTCATTCATAACTCTCTTTCTCTCTATCTCTTTCTCTCTCGCTTTCATCTCTCTGCCCTCATTTGCTCACCTTTTATTCCTTAATCTTGTCCCTTCTCTCACTGTCTCTCCCTCTCTCTCTCTTTCTCTCTCTCTCTCTCTCTCTCTCTCTCTCTCTATATATATATATATCTTAGTCGGAGAGTTGTATATGTATATATCTATTGTATATGTATCAGATTTAGAATTCTATTAAATTTCGATCTCCAATAATTTCTCTGAATATATTTTAGAATTGTTTAATTTTTCAATAATTAATAAATAATTAGAGAAAATAAGTAAAAATACAATTTTATCTATTGTGGAGACTTTTAATGTACAAAAAATTCGAATCTCTTTTCTAAGGGTCTTCACACTTTTAATATATAGTAGATGTACCATTCTTTTACTCTTTCCGTTTCAATTTATAATGCATAGTTGTAATTTTGAGAATTGCTAACAATTTTTTCTTTTAACCAAAATTTATTTCTATATCTATTAAATATAATACATAAACATGCCCTTTAACTTGGCGTCAAATCACATCTATGACCTCCAGCTTTGAGTGTGCACAAGTAGACACTTAAACTTGTATAAAGTTGAATACGTAAACACATATGTCCTATGTGGCGTCCTACGTGGCTAATTTTTGTCCTACATGGCGTCCTAAGTGTATCAAGCCACATAGAACGTGTATGTTTACTTGTTCAACTTTATACAAGTTTAAGTGCCTACTTGTGCACATCCAAAGTTGGTGGTCATAGATATGATTTGATGTCAAGTTAAAAGGCATAATTATGTATTATACCTTTAAATTATTCATTATTGTGGTTTATAATAGTATAATATAACTTTTAAATGTATAAATTTTATTTCAAGAAAAAGTTAAAGCTTCTATGCCTGAATTCATAGTCAAAGTTTAGGGGCCAGTTTGGAAAACCACCCTAGAAATTGAATTTGGTGTAATTATATAGTTTGACATGTTTGGTTGAGTAGATAATTACTTGGTCACCAGTAGGGGTGGCAAAATGGGTTTAAAAAATGGATATCCATCCAATCAATCCATTTAAAATGGGCTAGATATCCAATCCATTCAAAATAGATTTAAAATGGGCTGATCCGTATTATCCACCCAAAATATGGATAATTGATCAGATAAAATGGGTAAATAAACCCTAAAACCCATCTGTGTTTCATTTTCTAATGTAAAAACTATGAAACTTTCTATTTCAATTGCTATTTTTATACATTTAGATCTGCAGGAACTTCAAGTTTCCTTTACTGTTGACAGTTCAAGTGAGAAGTCAAATATTTTCATCCATATGGATAGCCTTTAATTCTGAAGCTGATCTTTTTCCATCTTCTTAAATTATAAACTATTTTCTATAGTTTAGTTCCTTTTATGGTCAAACTGAAACCAGAAAAAAGACAGAAGTATTTGTAACTGAACACAGTTCTTTATTCTCTCAATTTTGTGTCACTCCCAGATTTCTCATCCCTCTTTTGTTCTTATGACTTTATGTTCTTCCTAAAAGAGTAGAGATAAATGAATGACGTAATAACTTCATCCATTATCTATTTAATGACATTGTGGTTCTGTAAACTACGTAATGGTAATAGAAGTAGTAAGAACTGATTCAAAAAATTCTGAGGCATAACTTCAAAAATTGTCTTGGAAACAAGAAATTAAGTTGGTCTAAACTGCCACATGGCTTTGGGCAATTCCAATCAGGTTCCATGACCAACGTTTTGTTGTTAGTTTTAGAAGATGAAAAGACTACAAATGAGAAAACTGGGTTGGAGTTTGCACATGCCAATAGGCAGTTGATAACTAAGCATTAATATTCTGCGGAACATGATGGCTATGGATCATATGGATATCCATATATATCATCCAATAGGTTTATCCATTTTTATCCATATCAAATATGAGTCGGATTGGATAATCTATCCATTTTTACTTGACCCATTTTTTATCCGCCCATATCCGGCTCGACCTGCCCGTTTGCCACCCCTTGTCACCAGATAATTGGGTGTATTGGCCCCGGTAACTACACTCCAATTCACGAGGGGAGGAAGATTTGTGAATTGTTGGTAATTATATGATGTAATTACAAACTGATTACTTTTCAATTTCTTCCTTTTATTTTTATTTTTTTTATTTTAATTTATTTTTATTATTTTAATTTTGTTTATTTTTATAATTATAATAATTTTTAAAATATATTTTTATTTTATATTATTTATGTCTCATTTTCTTCTCATTTCCCAACCTTTACTTCTAGTATTATGTTACCTCTTTTTACTATAAAACAAAGCATTTAGTGACACGCACTATTCGTCGCTATCATATGAAAATTCATCGCTAAATAGAAATAGCAATGGAATAGCAATAAATTGTCTTTTGTCGCTATATTACTCGTTGCTAGCCTCATAGCGACGAAAAATTAATTTTCATCGCAAAATATGTGACCCCTTAGCAACGACATATTTCGATTGTTTCTGTTATCGACGAAATATTCCGTCGCTATTACCAAAATTTATTTTTGTCGTGGCTAAATTTACGATTGAATATTTTATTGTTGATCTATTGCAACATAGTTTGGTCGACTGAGTAGCCATCTTTAGTGATCAAATTTATCCATCGCTAAAGTTATTCAGTAGCAACGACAAAAGGTAGTCGCTAATTTTTTGTTGCTAATAACAACTATTTTTAGCAACTAAATTTATCTGTCCCTAAAGTTTTTCAGTAGCAATGACAAATGTTAATCACTAATTTTTTGTTGCTAATGATTTTGTAAGAAAATAATTGAAACACTTAAATTATAGAATAATTAAAATAAACTAATGTCAAACCAACATCCATCAAAATTAATTAGTATTTGTTACTACATAAATGTTTTGTAATTTCAAACAAAATAGTCTATCAAAAACGCAACGATCAAGGACTATGAGTACTATGAAGCTAGGAATCAACGTCGTCATCATCATCATTAGTAGGAGAAGGATCAAGTACGACCCTTTCTTGTACCCTAATACCACCAACACGCTCAATAACTACCAGAAGAACATGAGTAGTAAGTGTCGAAATCAATTGCTTCACAAACTCCTCCAAACTTGTTGTCGGTAAAGAAACCAAAGGTGGTACTGATGATGTGGAGGCATTATAGGCATAAATTTTTTCCCCATAGTAACTTTCAGCTTTAGACGCAAGACCAAATAATCTTTTCTTCTTTGCTCCTCCCGTAGCTTCATAATATGATTCCAATTGATCAATTTCAGATTCACGCTCTAGTTTTTTTCCATACAATTTCTTCATACTTTTCCTATAACAAGTAGATTTATTAAAATAGACCCAAGTTCATGTCAATAAAAAAGAAAAATAAGATAGTTTAAATGTCTATCCGAAGACTAAGATAGTTTAAAAATAAGATAGTTTTTACTTACTCAAGACTGTCGTGGGGAAAACTTTTCAAGTCTCAAATGTCTATCCGAAAACTAAGATAGTTTAAATATTTAATTTTTCTTACTTCCTTCACGATCTTATGTTTTGCATCTATGTTTTTAGTATAATTTAGCTTAAGACCTGGAAAATTTTACTAGTTTATGGAGTCTTTTGATTTCTAGTAGTACAATTCTCTCTATATAAGCATACCTTGTTTGTTTTAATAATCCTAAGTTATTTACATTGTGAGGTCTCCAAAGCTGCTTTTGTTTTGTTCATTTCATTCTGCCCTTGTCTAATTAGAGCAAACAATGAAGGAACAAAATGTTGGGCTATCAGCCGGGCCGGCCTTGTTGGGGTAAAGGGTATATGAACTTTTGGGTAAAGTCAATCGTGAGTGGTGTTTAAATTATGTCCTAATATTTGCTGTAGTTCTTCTCTTAGTTGGTGATTTTCATGAGCAATAGGCTTGTATTCAAGCTTTCTATTCTCTTATTATTCTTATTATATCACTTATGATTGATATCACTTATGGTTGTGTATTGTATCGAGGTCAGGCCTAGCCCCCCTCTACCCCTTTTTGCTAATAAATACGACTCAGAGCTCATCTGGATAATTGATTTTTTTTAAAAGCAAGACTACTTCTAGCACTCAGGTGCCTGTAATTGTACACAAATTTATGCCATCTATACCGGCCCATAAAACCTGAGACAAGTCTTTCATAAAACAATATATCTATATGTGTAAATTATAATATGATGTATATGCATGCTGACTGAATCTAACTAAAGTTAATATGTTCTTGTGCTCAATCGCCAAACAATACTGAATTTTGTGCATGAATTGTATGCATAGACTACATAATGATCTATTACATAGACATATTTGCAATCAAGGCTATAGTCCAGTGTGCGTGTGTTTGTATAAAGCTTAAAAAAAAATGAAGTACACTGGTGCTAAGGAAGGAAATTGAAATCTCTCAATATAGAGCTAATTAGTTTAGTTGAAGTTTCCCTTAATCATGATTTGTTCTGTATTAATACTAGACCAGTACATATGTTGTTCCACCTAAAGCTAATCTTGGGCTGTGACTTTGGATTTAGTCCATTAACTAGCTAGACACAATAAAGTCATCATAGTTGTGACTCAGATCTTATAGTTGAATTCGACATAGCGGACAAAAGTTTTAGCGAAATCCCTTTTTTCCCTCCGTTCTAAGTTCTGTACTAAGAGATAAAGTTTTGGCCATTCAAAGTGATCATCCATGGAAGAGCAATTCAGAAATATCATCCCCTTCATTCAACATTCATCCAAACAATTCAAAAGAGAGATGATGTGTTGTTTTTCAATCTGCTTTTTTTAAACCATTAATCCTTTTGTATTTTCCAACTTTCACCAGATGGGTTGGGGGTGTTGTCTTGAACTAGTAATTAATTTGATCTGAATTTGACCCAACCTAATCCGTCTCCTATGTAATTAACAACTAGTATAACTACTACAGCCCTATATTAACCCACAATACACACAACTATAACGTGTATGGACACATTAAACAAAGACAAAACCAAGGACATACACAAAAACCCAGGAAAACAACATGCAATAGAATAGAAAACTAAATCAAAGATACCATAACATACAACGAATAACAAGAATCAGAAAAGAAACAGAGAGAGAGAACGAGGTTTTGCTTTCGCGGTTACAAGTTGGTGGCTACTAAAGTTTATGGTCCGCATGATACTATTTTCTTGCAGAAGAAATAGAATCAATTTATCAGAAAGCAGCTACTTGACTACAGTTCACAATGAGGAACAAAGCACTAGCTTAAAATGTAGTTCAAAAGGGTTCACTAAGTACAACAATGCACGTGAATTCAAATGATGAGGCAGTAAATGAATACAGAAGATTGTTTTTGTAGATAAATAAAGGTGAAAAGATGATTCATTAATCTAAAATTTTAAGCTTCCAAGCAATGTAATTCGCCTTCCTATCAAGAGAAAAAATTTTGATCCTGGATTACAAAAAATTTGTAAATAGAGGAAGAACTTTATAGATAACATCAGTCTATCACTATTAACATTACTTTCCTTTTAGAGCTAGCCCTTCTCTTTTTATACAAAAAATCTTTGTTCAACTTGGAAATATCAAAGACAAAAGCAGATTCCACCAATAATCATTTCGTGTATTTTACCTCTTTTCATATGGGTCGTCCTTTGACATTTGACAAACAGAATTTTATCACCGGTCAACTGTCTAATCTCAAATTCTATCCAAAAGGTAACATAGCTATAGACCTAACAATGTTGAGCATGCACTTGCCTATCTTCTACATGCAACAAATTAGGAACGTTGAGGAACCCATGTAGCTTCCCTTAATTTCATTTGATACACAGATTCTCTCTCTTGAGAAATAGGAATATTCAGATAAGTTAGCCACAAATTGTTGAGAGTTGTGACATAAAAACAAGAACAAAAAGCAAGGTTCAGCTGTGCTTTTATAGCTCATGTGTGCTTGCAAATTAATATGAAAAAGAGAGATCAACTCTAAAAGTCGTCAAGGCACCATTACTTTGGCCTTTAAATGCCCCAAATGGTAATTTTCTCCACTGAAAATAGAAACAAAATATTTGGGCACACGTTGATCATGTCCAAGTTATTGTTTAGCACTTCTCAATCCGTAAGCCGGGAGTGTACATCACTTGTTCTTACTTTCAATTCCAAGCTAAGACAACTACTGAATATGTTCCTTAAATTATTTAAATAAGACTTGAAGAAAACATAGTCAGCTTTAAAGGGGTGCAAGAGTGCAAAAAAACAAAAGGAATACATGGTGTTCCACCATCCCACTCAACATTGTTTTTGTATAATGTAAAGAAATAATTATCATACTTTAAAGGAATTAGGAAGTTGGTGCACAGGTTCAAATACTTTGACAGATATAGTCTTACATATAGCTGATGAGTGATTTCATTAACTAACAGGTAGAGAAGGTAGACGAGCAAACATATACTTGTTTAACCAACAACAACAACGTACCCAATATAATCTCACTCAGTGGGGTCTGAGGAGGATAAAATGTATGCAGTTGGCCTTCCTTACCACTAACTCGGAGGTAAGGTAAAGAGGTTGTACCCTATAGACACCCGACTCAAGATAGAAACAATCTAGATAAAGACATAATATAAGAACAAGAAGTAGCAGGAAGTAGCTAAGAACCTAAAAAGTATGTTTATATAATCTGCCCTGGGATTAGTAAGGCGAATGAGACCACCCAGCCTACTGAGAGATCTAACATAAGTTATCGACAAGATACGCTCTGCTGGAAAGATTTTAATTGAAAACAAACCACATCTTATCTAGTTGAACTATCACCCCTAGCCACGCAAGACAATCTTATTTTTTGCCACATACGTGAGTTCAGTCTTCCATGACATGTCAGAGTTCTGTGCTCAGCGAAAATACAAAATTGTGATACTTGCTAATATTTATCATAAGCGCCATTAAAATTTTGAAATTCTCTGAATCCTAACAGTTAACTATCCTAGCCCCAAATAAACCTTAGCCCTAAATGCTTCTATGAACCCTAACCCCAACCGATTGCATGCATCCAAAACCATGTAAAGTAAGGTAAAATCACAAGATTCACCCATTGTAAAGTAAAATCATGGACAAATATCAAAACCAAACTGTTTCTTGAAGAAATTGATAAGTTAAAACTAATTCAAGCTTCAATTTGAATAGAGAGTGAACAATAATTTAAAATCGACTCAAAAAATTAAAGAAAACACAAATTTCAATTCGGATAAAGAGTGTACAGTGGAAGCAAATACCTTTGAATGCTTCAAATCGGTAAACCAGTGTAAGATTGACCTCCAATACATGCAGAAATGCCTTCAATTCATGTAAAAATTCATTCAAATCAGGCAAAAGGGCCTTGAAATCGTGAACATGGTTCTTGAGAGAGAAAGAGTAAAAAGAGAGTGGGGCGAAATGAATCAAAACCCTAGAAGCCCCCTTTTTCTATACTTTATTATGAATTAAAAAAGTAAAATGAATATTTTACGACGGAAAAGTTGGTCACTAAATAAAGCAATTTTTTAAAAAAGAAGTTGAAGCGTGCCGATGAATATTATGTTCCTAAATCCGTTGCTACAAAATAATTAACATAGCGACAAATATTTTGTTGCTAATCCGTCACTAAATTTAGGCGCTAATTTTTGCCTCTATTATTTTGCGACAGAATCGTAATTCGGTCACTGATTCGTTGATAATAGCATACATAAAAATTAAATTGCTATGTATGCAACCAAATTGATTGTTCTGTTGCTAATCCGTCGCTATATAGTGACGAAAAATGATCTGTCAGTAAATCTTGTCGCTAAACACAGTTTTTTTATAGTGTTTATTTCGAGTTTTGAACTTATGTTATATTTTTATTTTTAATTTATTTATTTATTTTATTAGTATTGACTTGATATTTTACATTGCAAGTTATTCATCTTTTTAAGTAGAATTGATAGATTATCTTTTGGTCAAATGTTTTAGTAATTTTATGACATTATATTTAGGAAAAAGACATAAAATCCTCCCGAACTTGTATGCTTAACTTATTTTAACCCTTTAAATTTATGTATAATTATTTACCCCCCTAAACAACTTTCAAGTGAATTAAATACGGCCTTAATTGTATAATACCGGTCTCATTGTAGAAAGTGCATTACATGCGCTTCATGGTGTTGACACGTTAAGGCCACGTCAATAACTACTTTAAAAAAGGTGCCCATTAAAGTGTATACTATTTAATAAATTTAAAAAAATAAAATCCACCCCACCCCCCGCCTACCCCTCGCCTTACCCCTTGAAAGAATAGTAGAGACTTCACAATGTAAAACAATTCGAAAGATTTTAATAACACCGAAATTCAACTAATTTCTTTGTTTTCTTAGCCGAAACTGTCATAGTTTTTGTGCTCTTGACAATTTTCTTTACCGGAGTTTTCTTCACTTCAACAACTACAAATTTTTCCATCAGAGTTTTCTTTGATTTCATTGGAGCAATCACCGCTTCTTCACTTTCGTTGCTAGTATCTCTGCTACTACTTAGGATTTCTTCACTACGACTTTCTTCCTCTTTGGGGTCACTGCTTTTGCCTTTGCACAACCAACTCCGATTATGGCGACGATGATGGATTTCTTTTTGACAGCTTTGCGATGGTGACAAGTTTCATAAAAGGGCCGACTTTATAATTGCCCTTTATTTTAGTGAGTTTGTCTAAAGCAACAAAGTTTTTCAATTGAACTAATTAACATGAGTTTCTTAAAGTTTGAAGGCAAATTCTTTTGTTTTTCCTCTATGAACTTGAAGGTTTGAAGGTGAAGAAAGGGGCCAGGGGTTGAAGAGAAAGGGTGACATGGTGTTTTTCTTTTTTCTTTTTTAATTATATTTAAATATAATATTAGTGAGACCATTTTAAATAAAAAATTACACGCTTTTATTTAATTTTTATGACTGTCAGTATTAGAGGGTGATATTAATTCATTTGAAAGTTGTTTAGGGTGTAAATAATTGTTCACAATGTTAAAGTGTTTAAAGGTAAGTTAAGCGGTCAAGTTTAGGATTTTTTTTTAATGTTTTTCCCTTATATTTACAATATTATTTTTTTTGTCAAATATGTATTTCATGATATTCTTAAAAATCATGCACTTTTAATTTTTATGATTAATTTAATTAAAATATACTAATTTGAAAAATATATACCAATTAAAATATACTAATCTCACGTGCCTCGTACGTGTAACGTTTGATTATTTAAAATTAAATAATTTTATTTATTGCGGAGATTTTTAATGAAGTATAAAAGTTTATATCATTTTTCAAAGATTCTTCACACTTTAATATATTAATGTAAACGTAAATATATATTTTAGTGTAAGCACATATTTTACCATAAATATATTTAATTAATTCTCAACTCTTAAATATTAAAAAATAGTGAAAAGACGATGTTAATAGAGAAAAGAAAACACCACCTCAAATAATTTTATCATCATCGAATAGAAATCTTCAGTTTGTCATACTTAAAATGTTTCTATAATTAAGAAAATCTTAATATTTAGAATTATAAAACCAATTAACACTTTACATTATATAATTTTTTCCTTAATTAAAAAATCAAAAAACCTATATCCCACATAGAATAATTGGTTAGTACTAAATACGAACATTAGATTAGTACATTGAGTTCAAATTATTGTTTTATTCTGATCACTTCTTCCTTAATTCTGATGACTTCTAATAAGGAAAGATTTTATTAATTCTGATGACTTTTAATAAGAAAAAGTTTTATCATTAGCATATTTAATTATTTTTCAATTTATTGAATTCTCATGACTACTAATAAGGAAAGGTTTTATTAATTCCGACGACTTCTAATAAGAAAAGGTTTTACCATAAATATATTTAATTATTTCTCAACTCTTAAATATTAAAAAAAAAAAAAAATGAAAAGACGATTTTGTCTAAAGCAAATACTTTTAATGAAGGGCAAAAAGTTCAAACAATATTTTTAAGGTCCTTCACATTTCTAATATATTATACATTATACATACATTATAGATATAGATAGATAGATTAAATATTTAATTGAGAAAATAGCCAATTATCCTCCTGAACTATACCCAAAAAGGCTATGACACACCTCAACTTAAAGGGGGTCTTATTGCCCCTGAACTAATTAAAAATGTAATTTTGACACCCTTAGTGCCTACGTGGCACATACATGGCACACACGTGTGCCTATATGGACACTTCAGTATTTTGTGCCACGTATGTGCCACGTAGGAACTAAGGGTGTCAAAATTACACTTTTAATTAGTTCAGGGGTAATAGAATCCCCTTTAAGTTGAGGTGTGTCGCCTTTTTTAATATAGTTCAGGGGGGTAACTGTGTATTATCTCTATTTAATTTAATATCATTTATAAAGGCTCTTACTTGTCTAATATAAAATTTTTGCTTTTGATAATTAAATTTTATTTAAAAATTTAATATGACCATATAATTAGACTTGTACAATCAAACAGTACTCTTGTAATTACATTGTGACAAACAAACATGTCATGATAATTACCCGGTTGTGTAATTACTAACCTATTAATTATACTAATTCTAATTATCAGACGACTTTTCAAACAGAATCTAGAAATTTTAATTTTAAAATTTTTAACTATGCCACATAAATTCAAATAAAAAAATCTAATATTATACCAAAAACAAAGATTTGACAATAACACAAGTAATTTTTTTTTAAATTCCTCTTTTTAACAACTAACACAACATTCAATCCGAAATAAATAAATATCATGAATCTAAATCAATTAATAGTGTCCTAACAAAAGATAAAATTTTAAAAAAAAACTTACGAATCAGAATCTGTTCCATTCCAAAACACACGTGTTGTGTTTAACAACGACTACTTAATTAAAGCCCTTCTGTCAATTCCAGAACTCTTGCAAGATAAGGATCAAAGTAATTTTAATTTCTTGATAATAGCCAAAATTTGAAAATACGAACATAGTGTACGTGTTTTGTACATATATCTCGCATTAATTAATAAAATTATATATAAAAATAATTTAATCAATTTTGTGCATTATTATCCTTTCACTCTAATTTTTTGTCAATAATGTAGAGATATTACATAACTCTTCAATAGATATATATATATCTATTGAAATTTTGACACTTTTAAAATAAGTTGAGAACAATAAGATAATTAATATTCAGTTCATTCACAAATTTACCATATCAAATCTTACAATCTAACAAAATTAGTAAGGTGTAATTAATATAAATATTAAAGATTAATTAATGATATATACTTTAAGGGGGAAAGGTAAAAACACACATATTTTTATACTTTTGAATCAAACGTTTATCTAATCTGAGAAAATTTAATACTTTTTGTCTAACCAAGAAAATGAACTTTTAAGTGTCCGTTAAAGCAGTTAATTTTTAAGATTTTTATAAATGAACAAATAAATATGATTATATATCTAATTTCTATAATTAGTATGATGTAGCGGATATAATATATAAACATTCATAATAAAGATAATGATAAACAAACCTAATGTAATAAAAAAGAAAATCTAAAATCTAAAAATTACAAAATTATGTTGAAGATTCAATAACGAAAGTTACTTCAAACATAAAAAGTTGTTTTGTTGTTCTTGATAGATATAACCAATGTAATAGAAAAGGAAATCTGAACCTAAAAATTAAATTAAAAAGTTACGTTAGAGACTCAGTAACAAACGCTGCTTACGAACAAAAAATTGGATATAGATATAGATTATAGATAATCTTCAATTAATTTTTAATTAATTGGATAAACATCATCTAAGAAAGCTGAAATTCTTATCTTTTTAAACTAAAAATAAGGTAATTAATTGTCTTTGTATGTCTTTTAATGTGCATAAAATACATATATACAAGTTATTGATAATTATAAAACTGTTATTATAAAATGCCTAATTATGAACTTAAATTTGCTATTTCTGAATTTTTTCCTATTTAAAATGTTAAAAATTAAAGAATCAACCTAATTTTTTCTAGTTAAACCTCATTGATAGCATCTCTTGTATGGTCGACCCATTTTAAGAGGATCAAATAAAGAACTGAGTGAACTTTTAAGGAATTATTGATTTTGATTTTGAAATATTGTTTTTCTAGACGTTTATAGATGTATCAGAAAACGGACCACGATAGCTAACTAAGCAAATTCAATTGACCATAAAAACTAAAACTCTTGAAAGACGATAAAATTGAGTGCTTTAATTTGGTGATCAACCTAGGAGCATCACTTTGACGCTAGGAGCTTTCTTTCTTCCCCTTGTTAGCAATCCTCTTTGGTTTCTTACATGACAGCTTTCGAAGCAAGTTAGTCAAGCTATAACAGCAGAATCAAGGAATGGTACGGGAAGAGCCACCCTTTTCCTAATTTCTATAAATAGAGAGACCATACTCCCTTCAAGAGAAAAGCCAATCACAAGGATGTCAAAGGTCGCTTGGTACATGAAATAAATAAACTTTGAAATTAACTTAATTCCATATTTGCTATACGACTATTGTATCTCATCATTTATACTGAAATGATGGAAGTACCATCTCATATTGAAGGTGGCATAACATAATTCTATGGGATATCCAATCGATGGAATATCTCTACTTATCCCATCCCTTGTACAAAAGGGCTCCTTATAGAATAACCACAAGAGCCCGCCCTCAGTACCCTTAGAAACAAGTGTAGGGCTTTAAACTCTTAAGAAACTGAAGGTGATAGAATTAGTAGGAGAGCACAAAGAGAAGGTAACATACAGGTGACAAAAATGAAAACCAGAACACTATTATCAATCATAATACATGAGAACCAAGACATGACGCGAAAAATCAGACCAGTTAGCCAAATAGGCTTTAACTTGACAAGATTAAAATCTTCAGTATACAAAGGGAAAGAAAGAAATCACGCTACAGCAGAATCGACTGGTGTTTGGACCAACCATGACTTTTGAGACACCTAAAATGAGAATTATTTGAGCACCTACTACACATATTGTAGGCACACTCCTTCTCCTCATCCAGCCTAGGTTAAAGGTCATTTTGCTCAGAAACAGAACATGAGTGATCGACAAAAGCATTCCTGGACTATATGCACTTTGGAAATAGAACTAATACTTTACCAATAGGAACTGCTAAAAAATGATGGCAATTTCATTATAAATTGCCACACAGCATCAAATATGTGGCTTGCACTTAATATATCCTTTGCTTCACTCTTCTTCCATTCACATCAGTGCCATCTAGAATGTGCCCACCATGTACATAAGAGATGATTGAATGTTCATTCATCCCAGCAACATACTTCAGCAATTCCGTGATGACCGAAGGGCAACTCTCCTTCAAGTGATCAAATCCCTCCGATTGCATCACAGCTGATAACAAATTAAAGAAAAAGAGTCAGATTCAACTAACAGGTTCTATGATCATTCAACAGGACAAAAAGCTGAAGTGCAGACAGATAACATCTAGCCAAAAGTTTGTGTTGACAGCAGTGTAAACAAGATTTTCACACCAAAGGGTCCAACCAGGAAAAAGAACTTCTGACAGCCCATTCAAAAAAAAATTCACTTTTTCCACAGTATAATTTCAAGGTCCAGCTGCAGAAAAATGAAAAAAATGACGATACTGCAAGCTAAAACGAAACTAGTCTGAAAATTAAGAGATATTAGCAAGCACAAGATCACCAATAGATGAGTACAATTCTCAGTAGAGGAAAATATTGAAAATATTTTGCTTGGTGGATGACAAAAATGTGGTCAGAACAAGCAAGATCATTCATACAACAACCAAGCTGAAACAAACCTTTCACATCAAGCCAAAATGAAGAGGTCACAAAGAAATCAATGTTCTCCTCAAAGTACTTCCAGTGATTAAATGGTCGTTCAATTATGAAATTGATAAAAGAGTATTTTTCCAATTAATAGGCGTCCAGTATGTCACCTTTCAAATTTTCAGGCATCGCAATGAACTTAAGGCACACAGATTTCAGTTGGACACAATGATGCTGATCTGCCAATGCTAAAGTTGTAGCAACAGTATTGATTGTAACATCCTCGCAAAGTTTAGCCTCACAAAGTGCTCTCAATCTCTCAAGACCATACTGATCAGCTGCAGCAAGCAGATGCTGAGCCATTAAAGCAACTGCCCATTTTGTATCGAGACCCACAAGCTCTTGTAAATCAGGGAGGGCATCCCAATAGATGAAGTGGAGCAACGCCTGAAAAGAGAACCAAAAAAAAAGAAGAAAAATTCTATCAGATGCCAAAATTCTTTTTTCCTTTTTATAAAACCAAAAATCACAGATGCCAAGTTCACTATGATCGAACCTAGAAATATAAGTGTAAGAAAGAGCAAGAGCTACTTGATGAAAAAATCTGCAGAGATATCTGAATGCATAAAGATAGTAATATAACGTAAGGCATAGCAAAGCATAAACAGAAAAAAGTCATTAGCCTGATGAACTCTAAAGAGGAAAAACAATATGGAGATACTTTGCATAGCCAAAAAACTAGAGCCAAAAGTGCCATAGCCAACATAAAAATCACGAGGGAATATAACAGGAGACAACCAATATTCTGATGTTTGAGCTCAACTCCAGTATAGCAAGCCAAGATAGTCTCAAATACCACTAAGATTAACCAGTCTTGAGCTCGATGTGTACAATTAAAACACTTGAGCTTGATTTCATTTGGCCAGCCTCCCTTCTTTGGTCTCAAATTATGTTAATCTAAAAGATATGTAATATTTTCTGGTCTGAGAACTAAAGAGAGCTTGAGGCATTCAAGTTAGGGTCCTAATGTGTATGCTCAACGTGAGTTTGAGAAGCCCATATAATAAATAACACAATGTTCCCCACTGGCTCCAACAATTTGTGGTTCTAACCTTACTGCTGCTAGTAAGGAACAGCAAAATGGACCTCTCTCTATCTCTCACACTCTTTCCAGATTTTAGGGAGCCATTACCTGCTTTACATGTAATTTCGTGAGAATAAATAGAAAATATGAGAGAGGGGGTCAGCTCCTGTTCTTTCAGTTTATTAAAGATAACTGTAGTTGTGTCAAAGGCTCATTAGATGCACCTTAAGCCTCAAAGTGCAATAAAACCAGGTTATGCGCTTTGCCTCACTTAGTTGGCATTATAGGATATAGGCGCGAAGCAGCACTGTCAAGCTCATTTAAAGGTGGCACGCTTAAGCCTTGAAGCTCAGAAAAGGTCAGGGAGGGTGCTTCGTAGGCATGTGCCTCATTGCCTAGGAGTCATATATCTTGAATCTAGCAGTACAAAACAGCAAATATGATCAGCAAATAAGCGTATCATCAGTTGCTGATCATATTTGACAATAGCAGCACTAAGGTTCTACGGCACATCATAGCGGTTCTAGACAATAGATATAATTGGCAAATCAATATGTTAATTGTGAAGAAACTATATAAACAAATATTTAGTGATTAAGAGATTAGAAAACTAGCTCCAAAAAGAAAAAAGAACATCTTACCTAAATCAGAAATTTAAATTGTTTCTAACTTAACTGACACGATTTTACGGCATCGATTTCTCTTAATTGGACATATTTCAATTCTTTAGTCCTAATAGTATTGTTGTGCCTATTAGTTCCTTTTCCTTGCATTACATGTATTTGTTATTATTCCTTTATCACCTTTTTGTGGTTGGACAACCACATTTTAATTCACTTTGAACTTAAACCCGTGATTGAGGTTGGCGCTTTCTGCTTCTGACTACTATGGCTAACAATATACTAGTTTCTGAAAATTCAACCCAACGCCCATTACATAAACCCGGATGAGCATAAGCACGGCTATAAGACTACAAATAATCGTACGATTCCAACTTATCTTAGTAAACAAGACTAAGACTAATTGGATTCCAACATGTCTTGGTAAAGTTAACTTTCTCCCCCCCTGAACCCTACATACATGAAGCACATCCTATGAACTGCAAAAAATTAATGACATACTTGCACGTAGAATAGACCCATAGTTACCCTGATATGCATCATCATTTGTCTGTTAACTTGCGCAACTTCCCAAACAATTTCATGAGTTATGATGGTAAGCGTCCACTAAAAGGGTACAAAAACCTTCACCAGTACTTTTTAAGGAGTAGAATGGCACAGATCTAACATCCAATAACTATTATGGTCCCAGAATAATGCATGCAAAAACCATATACCCCACTGTTGATGGCTATTTTCGTTGGGAGTAGCAGCATTTTTCTTTGGAATCTAGTAACATTATTGGGAGTAGCAGTATACAGAACACTTTAATGCCTTGTTGATATATTTTTTCAAGTGCCTAACTATTGTTAAGCCAACTCCAAATTTCAGCACCAATATTACTCCCTCCATCCCATTTTATGTGAAATTAGTCCATCCGTTCCAATTTATGTGACATTGTTTGAATCAGCACGGAATTCACGAAAGAAATGAAGAGTTTTGAAACTAGTAGTCTAAAACATGCGTAGCATTTGTGCGGCCAACTTTTGAAACTTGTGGTCCTAAACTTGAACATTTGTGTGGTCATTATAGAAAATTTTTCATCAAGGATAAAATGGAAGTGTAAACTTAATTGTTTCCAAATTCAGAAGTATTTTAAGAACAGACAAAAAAGAAAATAGTCACTTAAACTGGAACAAAGAGCAAGACGGAAAACAGACTTCTAAAACTTGTGGTCTACGTTTCAAAGCCATAAAATCACATCAAAAAGGGTAAATGGAAAGTTCAAAGTTAAATAGTTTCTAAATATACGACGGTATCTTCTTTTAGGGACACTGACAAATGAAAGTATCCACGTAAAAATGAGATAGGAGTAACATACAACACAAATCAAATGCTTATACATAGTTTCACTAGGATAGCAGATTAAAAGGTTGTGGAAATACAATCTCCAAAATCTGCTGATAAAAAATGTAAACCCTGCATATTTATCTGAAAAAGTAATAATAATAATTATCTCAAAAAAATATAACCCCAGCATATTGTAGCGATAGCAACAAACGTTGTTCAGGAAGGGAAGTGGAAACAATCAAGTACATGTGAATCTATCAGCATAAAAGACATAAAATTGTGAACCAAAAAAAAACCATAATAGTTATTCATTGTACAGACATGCCATGTGTATTACTATAATAGCTATTCGTTGCACAACCATGCCAGGTGCATTTACCAGCATTATTTTGTTTTTAGATTGGAACACACAACACTTAGAATACTCTAATGGGAAAAATACTTCCCTTCATAAAGAATAATACAACAGAAGGGTCAACAAACATGCGAAAGAAAGAGAAGATCTCAGACCTTGAATACTGGAGCCTGTATTTCTTCAACTTTAATACTTTGTATGTTCTCTTCCTTCAATGGACCAAAGAGTTGTGCTCGAAGCACAGGGGAGCGGGCAGCAAGAACCAACTTGTGTGCAGCAAAGACTTCACCTTCAACTTCAAACTTTATATCAGCTCCCTCTCCACTCTCAAGGAGCTGCCCAAAATGAAGCCCAATGTCTGACGGTGGCACAGGCAGGGAGAAAGTCTTCGGTGTTTCATTGTATGATCTAACAACACCAACAGTACACTGGATCAAGAGACAATCATCTTTAAGATAGTCTGATGTTTCCAATAATATTCTCCTGAAAAAGCGTTTATAGCCCCTACAAAGGCAACCATGGAACTGGAAGGGTCAATACATATACTGATGGAAAAAGTAATACAAGAGTACATGTACCATAGAAGTAAAATTTTCCAAAAATGACAATAAGCTAATAAAAAGAGTTTGCTGCATATCCCTATCATAGATATGGCTAGTCCAAAAAAGAAAGTACAGTTTTGCAACAAGAAAGTTCTTTCACGCATTACTTCCAGCAAAGCAAAAGTGTTGTTTTATATTGTAAACACCCCCCCACCCCAAAAAAAAGAAAAAACAAAAACCAAAACCAAAACCAAAACTCCTCCCCAGAAAAACAATAGTTTCTTTTCCTATTCCCCCTCTTGGTAAATCGATCACAATCATAGTTGGAGTGTAGGACTATTTGCACCACCAGCCGATCACTCTACTCTCGCAATGAAGCAAATGTTGAGCACTATCACTCAAGCGTGTCTTAGGACCTCAATGAACTCATGTGGACAACCCTCAACCAAGAAAATCATTGAAATAAAAGTTAAAGATGTCGTTGATCCATTTTTCTTTTTCTTATTTTCTTTTTCTATCAAATGAAATATTCAAGTTGCAATAAGGTATTTACAGGTGCATGCAAGTAAAGAACACTTCCAAATAAATACTAATCCAAACAGAATGCATAATCCTAAGAGTGACACTCACTTTTGCTCTTTTGAAGAGGACAAAACCACATTAAGGGCGACTCGAGGACAATGTGATTTAGAGGCTGGTCCTAATATTGCGCCTACAATAGGAGGGGTCCAGTTTGGGAAGCCGTATGGGACGATGAAATACAAGGTGGCCTTAATTAATGACATGCCCAAGGTGGCATGTTTCAACGAAAAAGGTGGATTGTCTGTGAAGGGAAGAGGAGCAAAAATATACACTGCATAGACCACACTCAAAAGGCCCAAATAAAAAATAACAAGATCTAATAGGGACCTGCCTTGAACTTTTAATTCAATACAATCCTTCCACTCTCAAAGCATGCCCCAACTTTCAGAATCTCATCTACCCCATAATCAACAATATAGATGTTTATATTTTCAATTTGGGACAAATTGCCTTCTCTTATACTGTCTACAACAACAAACCCAGTGTATTCCTACAAAGTGAGGCCTGGGGAGGGTAAAGTGTACGCAGTCCATACTGCTACCTCCAAAGAAGTAGAGAGGTTGTTTCCGATAGACCCCCGGCTCAAGATATGGAATAATAAATAAAAGCGTAATGAAACATGAAGCAAGATGGATGGCATCACATAAAAAGGATTAAGACATAAATATAAATCAAAGCAGTATGAGATAAGGTAACCAAGTGCAATGTGCAATAAGAGATAAGAAATAGGGCATCTGAAAAACGACACCCACCTAGTAGTAACAGACACTCACAGGCCAGAGACACCCTCCACACCCAAATCCTCCTGACTACGAGCTCTTACCTATGGACACAGTCCTAGGATTAGTAACCTGGCTATACCAGGGCTCTTCTAACTACTAGCTACAGCCCACGCACACAACCTATCCTTCTACCCTTATCCGCGACCTCCACACCTTCCTATCTAGGGTCATGTCCTCACTAAGCTAAAGCTGCTCCATATCATGTCTAATCACTTCCCTCCGATACTTCTTCAGCCTACCTCTCCTCCTCCTGAAGCCATCCAACGCTAGCCTCTCACACCTACGAACTGGAGCATCCGTATCCCTCCTCATCACATGCCCAAACCATCTCAGCCTTCCTTCCCGCATCTTGTCCTCCACCAAAGCCACTACCACCTTCTCCCGGAGTGTCTCATTTCTAACTCTATCCCCTCTAGTAAGCCTACACATCCAACGCAACATTCTCATTTCCTCCACCTTCATTCTTTGAATGTGGGAGTTCTTGACTAGCTAACACTCTGCTTCATAGAGCATAGCTGGCCAGACTGCCACTTTGTAGAATTTACCTTTAAGCTTAACTGGGACCTTCTTATCACACAACACTCCCGATGCGAGCCTCCACTTCATTCAAACTGTTCCAATACGGTTAGAGATATCCTCATCTATCTCACCATTCCCTTGAATCAAAGACCCAAGATACTTAAAACTATCCCTCTTACAAACATCCTGGGAATCCAACCTCACCACCACATCTTCCTCCTGCCTCAAGTCACTAAACTTGCATTCCATATATTCCGTCTTGGACCTACTAAACCTGAACTCTTTAGATTCAAGAGTTTGCCTCCAAACCTCCAATTTTTCATTCACCCCCCTTGCGTCTCATCAATCAACACTACATCGTCCACAAATAACATACACCAAGGTACCTCCCCTTGAATACTCCGCGTCAACACGGCCAACACCAACGCAAACAAAAAAGAACTAAGAGTCGAACCCTGATGCAACCATGTCTCGACTAAAAAATGCTCTGAGTCACCCCCGTCGTTCGCACTCGAGTCTTCCCTCCAGCATACATGTCCTTAATAGCTCTAATGTACATCACCGGGACCCCTCTTGCCTCTAAACATCTCCAAAGAACCTCCCTAGGGACTTTGTCATACGCCTTCTCCAAATCAATGAACACCATGTGCAAATCACTCTTGCTTTCCCTATACTGCTCCACCAATCTCCTTACCAGGTGGATTGCCTCCATCGTCGAACGACCAAGCATAAAACCAAACTGAGTCTCTGAAATAGACACGAGCTTCCTCAATCTCCGCTCAACTACCCTCTCCTAAATCTTCATAGTATAGCTCAACAGCTTGATACCCCTATAGTTGGTGCAACTCTGAATATCGCCCCTGTTTTTATACAAGGAATCATCATACTCCACCTCTAAGCCTTAGGCATTCTCACCGTCTTGAAAATGTTAAACAAATCAGTCAACCACCTTATACCTGCCCTACCTACAAACTTCTAAAATCCACCGGAATCTCATCAGGCCCCGTTGCCCTTCCCCTCCGCATTCTGCAAATAGCTTCTCCGACCTCCTTAATCGTAAAACGTCTACAATAACCGAAATCACGTCTATCCTCCAAGAGCTCCAGCTCTCCTAACTCAATGCCTCTGTCCCCCTCCTCGTTCAAAAGCCTCTGAAAATACTCCTGCCATCGCTTCTTAATTTGGACATTCCTCCACCAAAACTCTACCATCCTCCCCCTTAATGCACTTAACTTGGTCGAGGTCCCGACCCTTTCGCTCCCTAGCCTTAGCAAGCCAAACAGCCTTTTTTCCCCACCTTGCTCCTCTAAACCCACATACAAGCTCTCAAACGCTACTGTCTTAGCAGCAGTAACTACTAACTTAGCTTTCCTTTCTTGCTACTTTGTAGGCCTCCCTAGTCACCCGCTTCTCCTCTGCATCTTTACTTTCCACCAACTTAATATACGCCCTTTTCTTATTCTCCACTATCTTCTTAACTTCTTCATTCCACCATTAGTCCCCCTTATGACGACCTGCCCAACCCTTCGAAACATCCAACACTTCTCTAGCAGTCTCCGTAATGCAACTGGCAGCCTTATCCCATATAGCATCCACGTCCCCCCTACAATCCCACACCCCCAATCCCGCCACTTTCTCCTCTAACTCCCGCCCACTAACAGGCGTCAAACCACTCCACCTAATTCTAGGTCGACCCCCTCCAGCCCTCTTTTTTTTGCTCTTCGTAATAATCAAGTCCATCACTAGAAGCCTGTGCCGAGTCGAAAGATGCTTATCGAGATGACTTTACAGTCCTTACATAAAACCCCATCCCCCTTTCTAAGGGCAGAAAGTCAATCTGAGTCTTGGCTATCGCGCTTCGAAAGATAATCGGTGATCCTCCTTCAGAAAACTCGAATGCACCACCACCAACCCAAAACCCTCGCAAAGTCCAACAGAGCCGCTCCTTCGTCATTTCTATCACCGAAAGCAAAACCTCCATGCACATCGTCATAACCTCCCGGCTAAACCCCAATATGCCCATTGAAATCCCCCGCTGTAACAATTTCTCCAAACTAGGCACGCTTTTCATCACCTCGTCCAAAGCCTCCCAAAACCTCGCTTTCACCTCCTCTTTCAAGCCCGCCTGCGGAGCATAAATACTACACACATGCAACGTAAACTCCTCAAAGACCAACTTAATTATTATCAGCCTATCACTGACCCTCTTAACCTCCACCACCTGCTCTCTAAGCTCCTCATCCACTAAGATCCCCACTCCATTCCGATGCTTGTCGCTTCCTGAGTACCACAACTTATACCCATCCACATCCCTAGCCTTAGACTCTACCCACTTAGTCTCCTGAACACACGCAATATTAATCTTCCTCCTCTTAAGAATTTTCACCAGCTCTATGGACTTACCCTGAAGGGTCCTTATAATCCAAGACCCAACCCTCAACATATCTTCTCTCGCCTCGCGCCTACCTCTACCACCCCTCACCGCACCAACCCTGACACCCGAACTAGCACCCACACCCACCCTTGCCCTCCCCTCTTCACCCCACCTAAAATCACCCCCAACCCCCCTATTCCACCATCAATCACTACTACCACCACTTAAGAACCAAACCAAAGCCCAAACAAAGCCCCCCAACCAATAGACAACCTAACAAAGCAACAATAGAACAGCAGGAAAACAGGAAAGTATTAGGGAAACAAAAGGCGCGCACAAAATACCCTATCAGGCTTAGCAGCTAGAACCACACAAAAAATATCCACCAATAATCGAAAGCAGACAGTTACACTATACTCACAAAAGACAACACAAAACAAACAAAACGGTAGAGATAATAACTAGTAAAGTATAAATATATGTAACGGTATTTAAATATCAAAGTTTAGGTGTCACCAGGGTACTCCTGCGTGCTGATGGTACCATCAATTATGCTTTCGGAGTTGATTGCTAAAAATAGCTTCGCTGGAAAACGGCGACTGGAGCATCGCCTGTTGTCACTGTACCTGTCGCTGGATCTTCTACTATGCATTACCAGATCTGCGCTCTGGTGGCCATCACCGTCTACTATGCATTACCAGATCTGCGCTCTGGTGGCCATCACCGGAGTCAAGCCGGCGTAAATCCCCGTCTCGCCGACGATTACAGTGACTAGATGGCAAAGAAGGAGGGGGAAGGGGGAAGGAGAAAGAGAAGCAGCTTAGGAGAGCTGGAGAGAGAGAGGGCTCGAGGGAGAGGCAAAAAAGGGTACTCTTACCTGTTGCCGGCGCCGGCCGACCAATCAGAGAAGAGGAGCGTTACTAGAGCGTTAGTGGACGAGAGAGAGAGACGTTAGTGGAAGAGACAGTATATTTTTTCCCTTCTCTCATACTGTGTAAAACTCTTAAAGGTGCATATAGTGGAATACCCATAAGAGGTTAAAAAAGAAGTTTTTTACATGAAGGACAACTTTCTTAGAGATGAATCTATCGAATATCCACTAAATTGTCTTCTTCTCCCAACTCTAATAGAATTGGGCCCACTCTCTATTAGACCTCTTCCCTTGGAAATCTCTCCAATAGAGATCTTTGGAGACACACGCGGGCCATGTATCCAATTGCCTTGGGCTAAAGTGAGGAATTTTTTGATTTCTTTAGGAGAAGGCTTATTAGGAATCAAAATAACTTTTTCAGGTTTTGCCCTTCGCTTCAAATCTGTGCATCACTATCTATACAATCTCCGATTTCCTCTATAGTCAGGGTTATTTCAAAGTTTCCGAAATGAAAAACCAATTTTTCGTAGTCCCAATATCCAATGAAACTCCCTCCCAAACAACTAAAATACATCATCAAATAGCTCAAATCTTCATCGAATAACTTCAGATTTTAACAACTTCAAATGATATCCCCAACAAACCACAATCATAAATTTGTCAAAAATTTCACAAATCACAAAATCCATTTGTGAGTTTTCAAGCTTTTAGAAACACCAACAATTGATTTTTCACTTCAATGCACCCAAAAATGTTTAAATTTGTAATGATAAACATGAATACCACTCAATCAGTTTCTAAGCATCAAAAACTGGAAATCAGTATCACAAACTACGGAATCATTGTGTTTTCCCCAAAATATTCTAAATTATATACAAAATGTGCTAAATAGGGTAAGATCTGAAAACATGAGTTCATTTTGGTTATAAGAAGCTTGGGCAGAGTGAGAGTACAAATATCAAAAAGAGAGCTTAAAACTGTAAAGAACCAAAGTCATTACATGTTAAAACAAGAACTTGACTAACTTTTTGATAAGTAAAGAGATCTCATTAATAACGCACTGTTGGGACCTCATGACGCAACTCTAGCTTAGTCGGGCCATAAAATAGCACCAGACACCAGGTGAGGAGCCTTAAAAAAAACATCGCACCACGTTCATTTTTGTGTACCAGAGTAAGGTTTACATCTGAATTCCAAAAGATCCCTTATGCACCAAAAATATAAGTAAAACAAAGGAAGCTTATGATTCTCCACAATGTTATAAATTTCGAACCTTCCATATTTTACAAACCATTTATCCTCAACCTTTGCCATTCAACATTCAACTTCAGCTTATGCACATTAACACCCAATTCACATGATTCAAAAATGTAAATGTACCAACACAACTCATGATGTAATCCATTAAATTATAAAAATACTTTCCAGATGAAAAAATTCAAGGACTCTAACTAATCCATAGTAATACAGAACTCAACTACGCCTCAATCTAAAGTAGCTGGGGCTTGAGCATCCCCTATATCGATTCTATTTTCGTGAACCTGCTTTGTTACTAATGAATTGTCATTTATCATATCACTTACTTCGCGAAGACATGAACCTAATGTAATGGTAAACCAACCAATGTCAACAAAAATAAAAATCAACTTAACTAGGATTAAAAGGAAAAAAAAATTACCACATGCTACCGCGGTATTTGAGCGTGTAGGGACCGGTCTCCAACACCCTACCAAAGTGGGTATGCACCTTATGCCTCTCATTACCACTCTGATCCATAAGAGACAGCTCAAACAAAGCTCGAACATCGGTAGCATCACTAGCAAGGGCAATGAAGAGTGAAACATAGGTACCATTATCCTCAGCACTTTTACCATCTGGGTAAAAGTAAACAGCCCAAGAATGACCACCCACCGTGAAAATCTCCGAAGTTACATATTTCCCAATTCCCATACCTTTCGACAAAGCGTAACCTTCAACCTTAAATTCATGAGACCCATTAATCGTATCGATCCGAGACGTTGATGTGGTGGTTGTGAGCTGAGAAGACGATGAATTTTGGGGCTTTGAAGGTTCCGATGGAACCCTGAATGTACCCATATGGTGAAAGATCGAATTTTTTTAAGGGGGAATTGAAGGTAAAATTGAACCTTTAGAGTAACGGGTCGGCGAAAAATGGGTGAAAATGAGGAAAAAGATCGAATTTTTGGGGCAAATTGGTGAAATTGAAGGAGCAGATCGACTAATTGGGTAAATGGGTGGGTGAAAATGGTTGGAATTGGAAGAAAAGGGAGAAGAATAGGTTTACGAAAATGGGAGTTTAGGGTTTTGGAATAATGGGGAAAGAGGGGTGACGGTGTGAGGGAGGTGATCGGTCAGAAAAGAAAGGGGAGGAGAACGAGTGGAGGATTTATTCATATTTATAGAGTACAGCTAATATGTCATCACACTATTTATTATAAAATAAAATGATTTATTAAATTGGTAGTATAAAAATATTACGTAATGGAGTTCTCCGTGTTAAAAATATTAGATGGGAAAGTTTGGAGGCTGCACATTAAGATGAATTGTTAGCTGATAATCAAGTGTTTTTCACTTCTCTCATGGACAGATTTGGTGGTCATTTATGATATTATAATTTTGGTATTGTTATTATTTTTGTTATTTTGTATTGAATAGTATTTTTCATTTTAATAGTTTGTGTTGTATTAATTTGTATCTTTTTTTTTTTCAGATTATTTTGATCGATATAAGTAAAGTTGAGAATTTATTAAAGACATTCTCTCTATCTTTTACGAGTTAGAGCTAAAATTTATATATAGTCTTCGTCCTCACATCCCACTAGTCAAATTACCGAGATGTTGTATTTGTGATATCTATATTAAAATCTGATTACTTTATACTCCCTTCATTACAAATTATTTATCCCAAATTTTCTAATTTGATTTCTCATTTTATTTATTTTTTTTAATTAATTAAGAAGAGACAAAAGTTTTTTTCCATGTTTTACCCTTAGAATTAATTATTTTTTTCTTTAAATTAAAATATAAACATCATTTAATAGAAATAATATGGTAACTAGTCATGTTATTAATTATTTTTCTTAATTAATATGACATCTTAATTTGAGACGGATAATTTAGGATGAAGAGAGTATTTACACCGAATATTACTTTGTCGAAAATTCTTTTCACATCTAAAATTAAAATCAAGATTTATAATTGAAAAAGTAACAATCTCATTCGTTACCTCGCGTCTCTTTGGTGGTTCATGTGAAGACTAATGAAAAAGCCTTTCCATTTGACAAGGCTTTCGTTTTTTTCTTTTGTGAATTGGTTGGTTGACGTAATAAATTACTTATTCCTTAGATTAGATTGGAAATGGGGCCCTTTTTGTTTTTGAGGCAGCTCAAATAACAAGGTCAACATTTTTCTTACACACAAGTTGGTCAATCACTTGCTCCAGCTTCACTTGTTTTTTACGTTTTCTTTCTTAGATTTGGGGCATTCATTATCCAAAAATCATTCATGAATTAGGACTGTCAAAATAAGAACAAATACAAATGACCCATTTAATTCGTTCAAGATTTTGTAAGTTGGACATGAGATAATTTGGGTCAAGTTATAACTCATTCAATAGTGATTACATAAACATAATTTTTTTTAAAAGAAAAAATTGTTTAAAAAATATAACTATTTTCAAAAATTTATATAAATACAATTTATTTTAGTTTTAAATTTTTAATTACTTCGTGTACAATTTCTTTATATTCTTAGAATATCTCTATTTACCATTTTTTTGGTACAATTGAATTTGTACGTGAGTCAGGAGGACGCATTACGTTCTTTGTTTTGGGTTAGTAGCATAAGTTTGCTAAAAGATAAACAATATAAAAGATGAAATAAATAGAACAAGCAGATATTAAGAACAAATCTTTATCGTAGGCCAAGTGTTAATCTTTTTAGCTCAAGTCGGAGCGTGACTGAGCTCGAGTATTACAGTAAGAAAGCGATAAACAACTAAAGAAAAATAATAAATGCTTAAGAAATAAGCTAGAGAAATTTTATTGCTTAGAGAGTAAGGATGAGCCAGAAATATGATGCTTTACAATGAGGAAGAGGGTGCTTACTTTTACGGAAAAAAAGTGCCTCTTGATTAATGGGATGATATTATTCCCTAAGTCTATAGTAGTTCGTCCAATGCCTCTTGGTCATTTGTCCTCGAATAGTTAGGGGATGCCAATCTAATATTGTATTTCTGACACGGTTCAGCCGAGAGCCGCCAAGCACTTACATAGCTTGACATATTTTCCTCTTTGTTGGTCCTTTGTATGTAGTCATCATCCCTAGCTGTTCTCGGGCGCATTTAGTCCTTGCTCGAGTATGTGCCTCACCGAGTTGGCATTGCCATAAAAATAGTAACATTGCGACCCGACTCTACTCATACCCAACCCAACTTAGCCCAATTAGCCCAAACGTATCCCAAGATATTTTTACCCCATACAGGTAGTCCATTCGTCTCTCGTGCACAACATCAATGTGATCGGGAGACGAAAAGAATCCCTTCTGGTGATACTTCTCATGATTGAGCTAAACATTATCAACCCAGAGAGGTCTTTTCCCCTATTGCAGAGACTTTTAAAGAAAATCAAACGTCACGCTTCTTGAGAAATCTTAAACTGTCGGCTTATTGATCTTGAGGTCATGCTGTTAATACTGTGACCTTGATTTTTGTCGCATTAATCAAACATGCATATTCTTATCCAATGTCTTGTTCATCACTGTTAATATCAATAAGACGATGACTCTCGACGCTTTGGGTTTAATGCACAGTCGTATATTTTAAGGGTGGGCTTCCACATATCACCCATCCATGTTTCTTTTCTAGGGACTCTTGCCTATTAATTACACCATTGCTTAACTTCTTTTGCACACATTTTTTCTTTAAACGATATTCAATTATGCAAACATCAAATCTCTTTAGATTCGAAGCATTCACCCTTTGCATTCTCTATAGTCCTTGACTTATTCTTGTCTTTGACCCTGCCAATTCAATTTAGAGGCGTCTTTTTGGGTTGTTAACGAGAGTAAGGTAGGGACTATAGAAAATTCCCAAGATAAAGGTAGTAGGTAGCGCTTCGACCGACCACTTTTTTCTATAGCTGCCATGGTTTTTCCTATAATATTAATGCTTATGTGTCAATCAAAAATACCTAGCTGTTGTGGGGAACTCCTTGCTCCAAGGGGCTCTTACTGGCTTTCAATGAGAGAACCTAAGGCGAGGAGAGACATAGGCTCTCCCTACATTAGTAAGGATATATTATAGCGAGGGCCTCCCTTGGAGTCCGCTTTTTTTAATGACCTTTTCTCCTAATCAAGAGGTTTCTAGACTTCTTTTGTCACCATCAAGAGAAGTGGATGAATTCATATTGGAAGCTTTTTGTTCGAGATGCATACTGATCAGAAGGTGCAGAGGTTGTTTCTTGTGTTGTGATCTGAGGTTCTCCCCTTTTTCCTCTAAGAAGGGGTCAGTGGGGAAGGAAATTTCCCTAGCTTATCAAAGTGGAAAAGTAATTTCAGTAGATGCATGCTTGGATGCTTTCTCCATTCTAGCCTTGTTGCATATTTGACTTAAAAGCCTTGTCTTTTCTCAAAATTTATCGTTATTTTACTTAAAAAAACCTTTGTGTTGATGAGACAATTTTAGGGTAAGCAACTTCACCCAAGTCACTAGGTAAGGCCAATTTTTAATCATCTACAGCAAGACCATTGGGCACCGTAACCCTTCATCTGATCTCATCCAAAGTGTCTATCCTCATAAAGGGTTGAGGACACCTCAGAGTCCTTAAAAATAAGATGTCTTTTTCTGTGACCCTCCAAAGAGGTTTTAGTAATGTTTTTGACATGGACCAGTTAAGGTTTTATGAAGTCCCAACCCTCTTTTAGTCTTGTGAAATTTTCTCTTTTCAATGGTGTTCACCATTTCTCTCACTTGAGTGTCTTCGAGCCCTCTTAGGGTTGATGCGAGTGGGATAATGTTGGCATTCACCAACCTAGCCCATAGTGATTTACCGATCCTTTTTATAGCATTGGGCCTGACCTCATTTATGCAAAGCCTTACGTCAGTTATCTGGAGTTTGTTTATCTTGGGTAAAAAAAGTGGTATGAATCTTCAGATTTTTCATGGGATAAGAGATGCATTAATTATCAAGTAATACCCTTCCGTGTTCTATTATGTTCGATTAGACCAAACATGTGGCAATCATTCAGGATATTTCATCTCTCTTTCATTAAAGGTCTTATGGATATAAATGCGTAACTTTAGCATTATGTTATTCCCCACATCTTTTTTCCATGAAGCAATGGTCATTAAGATGGGACGATCTTCACTTTTATGGCATTTTTTTGGGTTCGCTCATATTTTTCATTTTTGTTCTCGAGTTTTTCCACAATTTTTCCTTTATCCTTGTTTTTGATCCGAGAATCTATCCTTAAACAATCTCTCCTTGGTTTTCAATGAGGGTAAGGGAAAAATTATAAGCGAGGCTTGAGGCAAGAGAGAACTATAGGGAATGCATCTGTTCTCATTCTCCTTGGACTTTTTTTGCATAGGGGGCGCTCAGTTTTCTCATCCCTGCTTTGATAGTTTTAGACGTAGTAGCAAGAGGACACATGTCTCTGTCCTTAGTACCCACAGACAACTCACTCAAAGACAGAGTTGACAAATTAAAAGTAGGAGAGGCGATTGTTTGTCCTAAACTCTTTGGCTTTGCAGGAGACCACAACTCAAACCAAATCTGAGTTTCTTCGATGAGGATCAATTAATTGACTTCTAAAATTTCAAGAAGGATATCATATTGTGCCTAGGTATAGGGTTTTGGCGCTCTTTATGTAATTTTAGGCATTTTATATTTTTATTTGTATATTTCTATTTTCTATATTACATATTATTTTAATCTTCATTGATTTAGCTTTTACAATAAATATTGCATTTGAGATGCCTCCTGGGGTGTCATCCTCTTCGAGGACTATGCACTTAGTTCCAAGTTCGCAAGTTTTGAGTTTAAATTGATGAGTGAGGCCATTCACTAACCAATATTTTTATTTCACATGACTCTTGCATCATTTTAGTCAGTTTTAATTGGATTATTAGATATTTCATCCTTATATACCCCCAACATACTGGGAGGGATCCCTTTTATTTCTTATATTAATGTGCGTCTATGTCTACACATCTCTGAGACAGTTTAGCATGTAAACTTGAAGCGTTAAGCTAAGAATAAATGGCATCATCCTTAATAGACTTTGGGCGCTAATATAATTTGCCACATAATTATTTGTGGCACCTCACGTTCGGATGTCCTTAGCTCACCTTCATTTTGGTGCCAATCCTTTTCCTTAACGTATGATTAGTCCGCGTGCATTCTGTGGTAAGCTTACGAGTAATGTCGTATGTCTGGGGCCTTCGACTGCAGAATCTACTTCCTAGTCTTAGTATCAGGTTATGTAGATTTCTTTTTAATATTGGTCTATGTAGACTTCTCTTTTATTTTTGCAATCCCTTTGTGCATATCCTGAAGTTGTAGCCTCATTTCCCTTTTAGGGTTTAGGAAGGTCGCCATTATATTCTACTCCTTATGTCTCTCAAAGAGATAAAATTCTGGCCTCCGGGGCTCCAAAGACACCTTGTGACTTAACTAGTAATTTATTTTCAAAACTAAGATATAGTTCAAAATATAAAGCATAGACAAACCTTAATCTCTTTATGGTTTTTCATTCATTCTTCTATTATCAATCACTATTTTTACAATTAGGAGAATGAACAAAAGGTTTTTCCTAATTTTCCCTGGAAGTCCTTACTACTACCTCGCTAAAAACCTTGCCAAAAACCCCTTTTTGGTCTAAAATTGGTTAAAGGGAAAAAATTGTAACTTGTTCTTTCGACTCTTCTATCGTCGCGCTCTTCCACCTGTGAAGCATGCTTGTGAGAAAACTCAAAAGAACTATTAAATAAATAGAATTCAAGAAGGAAGGATAGTTACATGTCTGTAAAGTTGTGGATCAATTGATCGTCTTCCACAAAGTCTCTTGCACTACAGACATTGACTGCCTCCATCACATTTCCCATAGTTTCTCTTAGCCGCCTTTTAACAATTTAGTAATCGCCTCTTGAAGGTGGCAATAGTCCATAATATTGTGGCCATGTGCCCCATGGAATTCACACCTGAGACTTTTGTCCCTGGAGTCCGGGTTCATTTGAAAGGGCTTTAGGAATTTGTTTTCCATAATTTCTTGGATTGTCGAGGCTAACCGTTTGGGGGCTAACGTTAAAGTAATATTTAAAGAGTATGGGCACGTCATCAATAGTGTACACTATAGGTTTCACCGCCTCTTGAGAGTGTAATTATTTTTGCGACGACCCCTTCTCTACCCTTTAATTATGTCGTGACTATCCTAAACGTCGATATTCACTGCCACCACTGTCATTGGCTTTGACTTCCATTGGGTAGAGAGGTATATTGCCCTTAAACCAATCCCTTTGAGTCGTTCCAGCATTCAAAGCTCCTCATTGACTTGTCCCTTAATCCTCATGAGCTTGGGGCTTCAAATTACTCTATGCCTGTAGGGACTTTTTATTCATCCTCTTTCAATCATACTTAATATGGATATTTGACTCTTATCAATTGTTCATATCGTCACCGATCATTTTCTCAAACTTAATCAAGCTTTCTTTAAGTTTGAAAGAAGTGACCAAGCTTTCAGAATTTAGCCCCTTGGTGAAAGCCTCAACTACCCAATCATTGGGCATCATCAAAAGCTGCATCCTTTTCTTCTGGAATTAAGCCACAAACTCTCGAAGAAAATTATTTCTCTTTGCTCAATCTTGAAAATATCCCCTCAGCGAGGTTGCACATCTTGGCCCTAGTAAGTGCTCTTATAAAACTATATGTCAATATGTTAAATGAGTCTATAGAATTTTCAGAGAGAAAAGTGTACCATATTAGTGTTACCCCCAAGAAGGTTTCCTCGAACTTCTTCACTATTATTGACTCGGCCTCCTTCTTGGTCATTGGGTTTTTAAATAATTTTTAGTCGTCTTTTAGAACATTTTATTAAATGAAATCAAATGGCAAATCAGGTCCAAACAAATAAAGCACAAATGTCGGCCCAAATTTTGATCCGATCCAAGTTAAGGAAGTTGAAAAATTTCCTATATTTCTATATCTATCTGACAACAAAGAGTATAAAATATTTCTCTCTTGAGCTCATTGTCGCCGCCTAGACCAATGTTGCTGGATTATTGTCGGTGGAACTCAAAGCTACAACTCCTTCTTTGGTGGGTTTTGTTCCAGCTGGTGCCAATGACAATTATGTCAGAGCTCTGTCTATATACTTCACTATTACCAGGTAAGCTACCTTTTGTCTGATTTTGCTTCTTTATTTTTTGCATGTCCCTTCTTATTTTTATTTTCATAGGTGGCTGAGGGTTCTTCTCCAATGGTCGAAAGTAAGCCTGATCTCCTAGATCTGTCGCTGTTGAAAGATGATGCATCTTTTCTTCTGCTTCTACAACTGGTGGTCCAGGGTAGTGCATCATACGTCCCATTCTTTTTTGGTAAAGATTTTTGATGGCTAGAGTTACTTTTCTAGCTTTTAGGTGCACAGTTATAATGTCATCTTCCGGGCATACTCTTAAACCTTTATTGTGTTGTAGCTTTAGACTACTTGTAAATCTGTAGCTATTTATGTCTCTCCTTGCATATTGATTTATGACTTCTATGTTGCTCTTCTTGTGATTATGTATGTGAACCAGTTTGTTGTTGTGGTTTTGTTCTCTGTGTCTTGATTCTAATTTGAGGGATTTGTGCTTTATCAATGTTGATTAACCTTCTTGCTTGTACCGGGAGTTGTTAAAAATAGAAAAATTTCTTTAGCCCTTATGATTTCACTATCCCATTGGCTAAGGAATCTGCTGCAGAATTTTCTTCCCTGAATGAATGTTTAATTGTAACTTCCATCAATTGATTGTTCTTTATGATATCCTCAGTCACCTCTGCTAATTCCCATGAAATTTTCCATTATTGTTGAATCATTTGCTTGAGACTTCGAGAAACTTTTTGTAGAATAAATTCTTTGAAATTATTCTCATAACAGTACTCTAATGCCTCTTTAATAGCTAATGACTCTGCCATTGTGTGTAGTAAATCACAGACCTTTAGCTCTAGCATATATCACATATCCTTGATCATATCGTATATAAAAACCATAAGAACTTAGTCTAGGATTACCTCTACTTGCTTTATCTGTGTTGCACTTGACCTAGTTGCGTCCTGGTTTTTGCCACACAACACTGTAACAGTGCAACTTGGGCTTGTATGCTTTTATCTTTTCCACTATTTCGAGCCAGCTCCATGTCATCATCTTTATCCAGGGACAAACTCTTTATCGATTTCTTTATAGCTTCCTGAGTTTGTATCACCATCCACGTGAATATCATTGCTCCACCAGGCTTTAAAAAATTCCCCCTTCTCCATAGAATCCACAAAATAATGGCTGGTACAACTCTGAAAATAGACTTTAATTTTGGCACAGTGTCTTTAGTCCACTAAGATATAATTACTTGCTGCAACTACATGTCCTTCATGATGTGTATACCTACAAAAAGAGCAAAAACTGCCTCCACAACCTCATGGCTGATGGAGTTGTTAGAAAAATACGTGTCATTGTTTCTTCTTTCCTATTCTCACAACACTAATATCTTAATACCATTTGAATTCTCATTCTTTTCAAACTGTCATCTGTTGGTATTCTTCTCATCCACAGTCTCCATAAGAAGAAATTAAACTTGAAAGGCAATCCTTTGGTCCAAATATAATCAAATTCTCTCCTTTTTTGTGTCTAATTATCTCCCAACCTAATTTCACTATAAATTGCGCACTTGTATTTCCTATCTACCATGGTATGTCATTTAGATGACCCTCAATTGGAGGTCTAATTATTTCTATAATAAGATTTACCATTTCTTCAGAAATCACAGTAAGCAATAAATTCTCATGCCACTCTCTATTTTTGACAAAAAACTTTACCTCAACTTCCTCCTCCTTAGCATTTCTCCTTCTACATAGTACAGAGCCTTTGTTTTGTCCAATTATTAAACCAAAAGCTGGAATTTCCTGCTTTCACCTGCCACCAAATGTTATGTTCCACATCTTTCCTTAAATTTACCATTTTTCTCTAAACATGAGATGCTCCCACTCCTTTAGACAATAAAGGATGAAACTTCTTGCAATACTTGTTCCACATAAAAGATCTCCATATTGAAGCAGTGGATGTTCTACAGTTTCACCATAATTTTGCAAAAAGAGTGTTAGACATATCATGTAGTTATCTCAGACCTAGACCACCATCTTCCTTTAGATAGCTCATTACATCCCAAGCCACCCAATGCTTATTTTTGGAACCTGTGGCATTACCCCAAAAGAACTTTGCAAAAATTTGTGCAATTGATTTACTATGCTAACTTGTGGATTCATGGCTGAAAGCATATAAATAGGCATTGACTGCAGTACTTGAGCAATTAAAACATACCTTCCTTCATAAGATAATAATCTATTCTGCTAGGAATGTAACCTCTTATAACTTTCTTAATCAGCTCTTCATAATGCCCCTTATTCTTCTTCCCATAATAGATTGGACATACCAGATAAGTGAAAGGAAACAAGCCTTGTCTTATGCCTGTTATCCTCTTAACACGGTTATTTACTACTATGGGGACCTTTTCATGCATGTACACCAAACATTTATCTAAATTAATTATCTGACCAGAAGCTTCCTCATAGTTCCTCAAAACAGTCATTTTCTTTATTGATGTGGGATGTCTAGAGCAGAACAAAATTGTATCATCAACATATGAAAGATGGTTAATATCAGGGCTCAACTTAGGCATTCTATATCCTTTAAATTTAGGATCTCTGAATAAAACATTTAAACTTCTTGATAACACTTCTGCTAAAATTATAAAGAGAGTGGGTGATAAATGATCCCTTTGTTTCAAACCTCTAGAAGACTGGAAGAAACCATAGAATTGACCATTCATTAACATAGAGTACCAGTTATTACTAATCAGTTTGACTATCATATAAATGATCCTCTCTGAAAAACCAAACCTTCTTAATACTTCTATCAAATACTTCTATGAAACTCTATCATAAGCCTTAGCCATGTCAAGTTTCACCACCAAATTATGTAGTTTATTTCTTCAATTAATATCTCTAATAATTTTCTAAGCCAACAATATATTCTCTGTGATTCTTCTACCTTTAACAAAACCAGACTGGTTCCTAGAAATAATTTCAGGCAATATATCTACTTTACATATATGAATTAGTTTTGATATTATATTATTATTAAAGGTACTTAAACTAATAGGCCTCAAGTCTCCAAAGGTATTTACAAATTCTTTCTTAGGAATAAGGACAAGGTTAGTATGTGTGATGTACTTTGATAATTCTTTTCCACAAAAAAAGCTTTGACCATATTAGTAATATCTTCTTCTATTATGCTTCAACAACTTTTAAAGAATTATCCTAAGAACCCATCTGGTCCACTGGCACTATCCCCATTTAACAAAAACACCACCAGCTTCACTTCCTCCTTAGTTGGCATCCTATCCATCATTTCATTTTGTTCAGTAGTAATGGCCCTCTTGATACATTCGAGCATATCATGATTGACATAGCTTTGTGTTTCCTTAAACTGGTCCTTGAACACATTCACTGCTTCTTTCCTAATATTCTGAAGAGATGTTATTATATCTCCCTGACTTGTCTGTATCTCTATTACCTGAAGCTTCCTCCTTCTTTCTTTAACATAAGAATGGAAAATTTTTATATTTTTATCACCATCTGTAAACCATTTCATCCCTGAATTTTGCTTCCAGAACTTCTCTTCTATTTTTAAAAGTCTTCTTAAATCTTTCTCTGCCCTTCTAAGTTCTGCTCTATTCTCTGGAGTTGGGTATATCTCAAACTGAACTTCCTTAACTTTAATCACATCTTCTAATGTTATAATTTGTTGGAAAATATTTCCAAAAGTGCTCCTACTCCAACTAGCTGTGGCTGTCTTTACCATTTTCACTTTTTCCTGTACAGTTTGAAAAGGAGAACCATAATTTCTTCCACTCCAACTTTTTGTACCACCTTCTAAAAATCCTTATGCTTAGTCGAAAAATTCAAAAACTTAAAAAGCTTTATGATCTGTTCTTGGGATGAACCACCTATCACCCATAAAGGTGCATGATCAGATCCTTGCCTAATTAGGTAATGCATTTCACAGTTAGGTAACACCTACATCAAATCATTATTCATAAATACTCTGTCCAATCTTTTGAAAATACACTCTTCTTTTATTCTTTTATTCCACTACGTGTAATTGCTTCTAGTGTATTTCAATTTATTTAATGCACATGTGTTCACACATTGTGAAAAATCTAAAGTTTCCTGATGTGTTACTGGTAGGCCTCCAAGCTTTCTTGCATCATTCAATGTAGTGTTGAAATCTCCTCCGAGTATTCATGGACCTTGATTGTGGCATGTAATTTCCTCCAGATCCCCCCACAATTCTAATCTCTTCAAAGCACTACATCTGACATACACTACAGTCACTTTAAAACATTTATTGCCCCCTCTTAGATTGTAATTCATTGTTAATTGTTGTATAGTATCTGTAGAGCCTACTTTTTCCCTAGATTCATATATGAAAACCCATATCTTAGCAGAACAATTTGCCTTAACATGTGCTAATCCAACTCTTCTTCTATAATCTTCCAATTCTGATGGGCTTTGAAATGGCTCTAATAAATAAATGTAAGAGTAGTGATTCCTCTTATGTAAATATACTAGTCTCTCTAACGAATTTTGAGTTTTAACAATCTAATATTCCAGTATAAAGCCTTCTTAATCATTGATCACTAGTAGACTTAGACCCTGTCTTACTCCTTGTATTTATTAGTGATTTACCAACTGTGTGTTTTTGAATTTTCTTATTCCCTCCCTTTAACTGGCTAATCTGTCTTGGAGGTAGATCTCCATCTCTTCTTACTTTCTTTATGTTTACTTGCGGATCCCCATCTTTCTCCAGGTCTTGCTTATTTTGTTTTTTCTGCTGAGACAATGTCTAAATTTTTGGTATTTCTTCCTTTTAATTAAGTTTTCTTCTGCATTTTTTAGCTCTACCTGATTCTCGTTTTTACCCTTTTCTGTTCATTCTGTTGTTTCTAATTCAACAATATCTTTTTCATTTTCTTCTTTATTCCTAGAATCTCTAACTGGACTTTGAGATTCTTTTTGTGCCCCCTAACATTGTTATCACTTTTGGTAAAACTATGTGGAGTCCCTAAATTCTTATTTATTTCATTCTCTGATTTACCTGATCCATTTTCTCTATGACCTTTTGTATGCATATTTTTTTTATCCCTAATTATGTCCTTCTGTTTGTTCCATTGGCTTGTTGTTGGTGATATCCTTGTGTTGCATTCCCCTTATTGCTTGTGTGAGTATTCTCCATGTGTTCGTTAGTGATGTTCTTCTTTTAGCCTTCTTTACTTTTGTCTCCCTCTCTCAAATTTTCATATTCCAATTCCCCAAATTTGTTATTAACAACTATTTCTATGTCAAATTTTTGCTGAGGTCTTGGATACTATTTTTCTCTCGTCTTTTTTATAATTATACCTACTGATCTGCTATAGAAATATAGAACTTACGATGCTTAAACTTGGAGAATATGCATGTACTTAAGGCTATTTTGCTGGATTTGATGTGTGTTTTGAAGTGTTTCGAAGTAAATTTGGTTTCAGATGCTAAATTTTAGAAAAAGATGAAAAGTGATGTTTTTGGCCACTTACTTGATCAATTTGGGTATTCATGACACTTTTCGAATGTACGTGACCAAAGCATCTGATGAAAGTTGAAGATTTGAAGCTTGGTTGCAAGTGTTGGAATTAAGATCCCGAGAGTTGATAATGCTTCAGTAATTTGGCTATAACTTTTCACGCCGATATGGAATTAAGGTAAAATTTGTATCATTGGAAAGCTAATTCAATTATTTAGCTGATTCTATGGAATTTTTCACTTAGTCTACATACGGACCACATATAGCACAATGCAGATCGCATGTGGGCAAAGCATGTGCTAGAGGTCCAAAATCCCAAGAGCATGCTGTAGGATTTTTTTGGTTTGAGAACATGCGTTCACCACATGCGCCCAGCCTCTGGCAGCATGTGGCACATGTGCCCAAGGCCTAGCCACATGTGGCGACCACATATAGCCACCAACCTCAACTTTTCTGGATCATTCCAAAATTATTTTCTAAGGTTTTCATGTATCCTAATTACACTCGTATGATATTTTTAAGTCCTATTATGCATGGGTAATTAAGTTTTTCTATTTTAATTAGGATTTGAACTCTCGAATTTCTCGTAATCTGTAAATACCCTTTAGGATTTTCTTACTTCATTCATTAGCTCATTCACATATTAAGGGATAGGCCTTTAGGGGCTATCTTATACTTTCATTGTTCTTGGTTTGATTTTGGTTTGTTATTCAATTTAATAATTTGAGATATCTTCTTTCATTATTGTGAGATTGATTTTGTAATTTTGTCTGTGGATTCCTTAATTGATCTCATAAATATGGGCGGCTAATTCTCTTAGCTAGGTTTGTAGGAACCCTGACGGATTAACGATATAGAGGAAGTGCCAAGTCATTCTAGATAAAAATTCTTGCATGTATTGGGTTTTCTTCTTTCTTATTGATTTCTTAGAGGTGACCAACATTAGGATCCTGCCTAGATTATTTCTACTTACCCCAAAAGAGGAGTAGTGTCTAGGAAAAGAGAATCACAATAGTAATTTAAAGTTTAATTATCGATCCATGCTACTAGGTATTATCTAAGTAAGATGGTTAATTGTCATCTAATAACTAGAGACTCAAAAGGTAATAGTTAACTGGGATTAAGATAAGGATTAGTAAGGCGACATCTTGAGACTCAAAAGGTAAAGGGTGAAATTTGTCATATCTTCCAACAGACTATTGATGGTACATAACTTATTGATTCTGCATGCAAGATATTAGAATAGTTTGATAGTGCACAATAAGCCTACTGAGTTAAGATTCCAGGGGAACATAAACCTAGTGTTCATCTTAGATTGTACTATAACTAAAAGCAACCAATCATTGTTACTTTAGCTAATTACTAAAAATCCCCACTTTTTACTTTTCCACACTGCCTGGTGATTTCAATAAGTTCAGGATAAATTTCTAACCTATTCTCTGTAGGATCGACCCCAACCTAGTTGGGTTATTATATTTTGAAAGCAACCACTTTATCATTCTAAAGAGGGTTAGTTGGGGCGTTAGCAAATTTTGGCGCCGTTGTTAGGAATACGCTTTGGAGTTCTTTATTGAAGTTGGTGGAGTTATCGGGTTTTTTTTTTTTTTTTTATTTGTTTTGTTTCCTACTCTTCTTGAGATGACAACCTAGCCAGAGGAAGTATGGAGAAGTATGGAGTGATGATGACTCCTTATTTATTGATCCTTTTTCCTTTGATATGATATGTTACTATAGGAGCATGATAAATATATTATTGGAACAGAATGAGAGAATGTCTGACACGTTGGCACTCTTGGCAAAAGGAAATCAATATCATATTTAATGGGTTAATAGGTTTGGCTTGGAGATCTACCACTTGTCATTGGAGCTATATGCAAAGGTTGTTGCATGTAACGCCTAACAAACTAGTTATAGGTGGTGTGAGACTGAAAGAATTCTAAAAAGCCAACTTGAGGAGCTAAAAATGGAGGAGTCAAAAATAGGTCGTACTCTTATGGATAGTGTCACGCTTAAGGAGAGCATACTAAAGATATATGGGGATGTAAAGAAGGACACAATTCCTCAGTTGGGGCGTATTGGACCTCATTCAAAGTATTTTTCCATATTGTGTTCGGATAGTCAGATCTTGATCAAGCCATCCAAGCTTGAAGAAGAGTGCGAGAAGGAGGAAGAATATGTCTATGTTCTTGAATTTGCTGTGCTGAAATCTATGAATTACATTCCTCACCTAAGGGCCAAGAAGTACAACATGCAGCATCTATTTCTTGGATCCTTTATTTTTATACCTCCACCCCATGAGAATAATAAGAGATCAAAAAAATAATTAAGGGTGCAGTTCATAAGCTCAAGGTGGAAAGAGAAAATTAGAGGCCAAACATTGTGCTACCTTGATAAAGTCTGAGTAATCAAGGTACCCATGGGCTTATTGGGGAAGTCTGAGTACCTAACGAAGTCCTGTCATGCCATGGCGTGAAATCAAGCACTACTTAGGAGGCAACCCAAGGTATGTTATTATTTGTATTCGTATTGCGTGATTGACGTCGGATCTCCGCACCTATGGTGCCATAGGTATGTTCCTAACTCTTTTGTTTTGTAGCAGTTTGATGCATTGGGAACAATGCCTTATTTTAAGTTGAGGGTGGGGCTGCTTGTGGGTCTTAATGTCTTCTTGGGGTTTTTGTTGTCGTGCCTCTTTTTCTCGGAGTTTCGTTCCTAGTAGAGCTGGCATATTTAGGCGTATTGTATTTTGTTTCATGATGTTTTGTGTTTAACTAGAAGAAAAATAAATATCTAAGATAGTTAACATATTTTTGTTGATGATACACTATAGTAGATTTTTTTTAAACTATGTGATATGTATATATATATTTGACTATTATGCATCTTGTTATGATATTAGAATTAGGGATATGATAGTCATTGCTAACAATTGCATGAACCGAATAGGTAGTAACTTGTGATGTAACTCTATTATATGTGTGTGATGTGCTACTTAGTCCCTTTGTGTGTTAAATTTAGAAGTCTTGCCTAGGTTTTAGGATAGTTGGTTAGGATAGAATCATATGCCATTTTTGAGTTTAGTCTACTTTTAGCCTAAATGACCTTGACATTGCAAAACAGTATCCCTTGATTAATGTTTTGAGCCTTTTAGCCTATTTCTTTGTTTTAACGTTTCACCTTCCCATTTGTGTTACATTGAACCTATTTTGGCCTCTGCCCTTGTGTAAGACCCCACAAAATTTCTAGCTTAATTCAGTCCTTTAAGCTTGTTGAGGGCTCCCAGACTTAGAATATTTTAGCCAAGTATTCAGACTTAGTATCATTTTAGCCTTAGAAAGTTGGCAATCTTATTTCATGACCTTTATGTCTATTAAATATCGATATTTGAGTTAATTTATGATCAGGAATATCTATAGGTGTTCTTGGATAAGTTTTGGATTTTTCAGAATTCATTTGAAGCACCTTTGGAATCCCAAACTAGTGAATCAATGCGATCTTGGCGCGCCGCATCGACTATCGCATTGATAAATGTTTTCCCTATCTCCCAACATCAAATTCCAGTGAACTGTGAGAGCTCGATGCGGCGTGTTGGCTATCGCGTCGATGACAACGACGTGGCGTGTCGGTCTACGCATCGATAGTTCAGTTTCAGTCATTAAAAACAGCGTTCAGAAGGGGTATTTGGGACATTTTTCTACTTTGATCCAGCCCCTAAAATACGAAATTCAGCCCCCACAAAGCAAGTTACACCCCCTTTTTCTCAAATTGCTCTAAAGAACTAAACCCTAGAACATCAATTTCAAGATCAATTCTCAAAGACACTCCATTAATCTTTAAGAATCCAAGTAGTAAGGTATGTGAAGTGTTCATCCAAGGGTCCCTTCCACCCTTGGAGACCAAGAAACCTTTTTAAACTTCTAGTATGATTGATTTTATGATTTTCTTGATTGGAATTAAAGTGTATTCATGACTATTGTTGTAATTGGATTTTTTCCCCATGAATTAACATAGATTTTTATGTGGAATCGATTATCATATGTATAGTATCATGTCAATCTGTGTTAAAGCTGTTGAATCGGGAAATTGCTAATGGAAAGTGTGTTGCTCACATGTTGTTTAATATTATGTGCATAGATTATGCCTTTCAAGTGTTTGATGAATTATCCATGTGAGTTAAATTATGGAATATTATCATGTTAGCATGTATACAAGACCATGCCATGCAAGTGTTTGATAAAATGTCCCTATAGATGCTTTATGAATAGAATGTGCATTTTTATGCTAAGCAAGATCATGTGATGCTTTATTTTCATGCTATCGAGTCCTGGGGGTATTTAATATCCGACAATTTAGCTGTTTACTTAGAGCCAGTGTCAGTTACGAAGTAATCTCAGTAGTGACTCAATCAGTAGAAGCCAACCAGTTACAGAAACTTAGGAACTCTTAATAGTGTTCGTAATTCAGTCACAGTACTTAGTTTACACCTCAGTAGCACTCTGTGCTTAGTCAGTTAACAGAATTCAGTAGTATTCCATTAGTCCACGAAACTCAGCGAACTCAGTTCAGTTCAGTCAAACAGTAATATCAGTAATAATTCAGTCCGGCCTAGTACAGACTATAAATCAGTTTAGTATCCATTCAGTTGGGAGTAGGATTCATCACCGAGTGAACCTAGGGATGGGGGCATTCTTGTCAACAGGGGGTTTGACCCTTTGTAGCAATCCCTGCATTACAGAACTACATAGCCAGCGTAGGTTGAGATATCTTCCTGCCAGATACTATGAGGGTTGATACATCTCATTTGAGTTTTCCTACCAGCAAAGGTTGACGGAAGAGCTTCTTATCAGAGATGGTTTAACTCACAGCTTGTCTTTACCCATGGCATGGTATTGATACCCTTTCAACTGGGGTTACAGGTTGGACCTCAATTATTTCAGAGAGGGTTATGTCGATTAGATGTTTAGTCTCAGTCTCAGAATAGAACTCAATTTAGTTCTACAGATTTAGGACTATTAGATATAGTCACTCAGCTCAGTACAGAACTCAATATAGTTCCATGGAATTAGGATTGTCAGATACAGTCATTCAGTTATCAGTATTACGGTACCAGTAAGCTTAGAAATTAGTTAATCAGTATTCGGATTCAGTATTCAGTGTTATCACGATCTCAGTTACATTCTATGTATTCATGCATGTACTCTCATTCAGTCATACTCATGTTACTCAGTTAGTATTTTTAATGCATATGAACCCATGTATTTCAGCATACCTCACTGAGCATACCAGTATATTCAAAGTACTAACGCATGCTTTCTTTTGTGCTATAATGTCTTATATCGTAGGTTCAGATGCACGAGCTCTTGAGCACCCTTAGCAGATTAGATTTTCAGCAGTCAGAGTCAGTGGTGAGTCCTCATAGTTTGAGGACATGGTTTATTTCAGTATTATTTTTAGTAGTTGGAGCTAGTCAGGGACTTGTCCCATCAACTCCATAGTTCAGATAGTTTAGAGGCTTTCCATACTAGAATATTTCAGATAGTTGTTCAGATTTTAGTATTTATGTTCAGTTTTGGTATTATGATACCTTAAGCAGTATTCATTTTAGATTTGAACCTTATGGCAAATGTTCCACCTATTTTCGTATATTTCAGTATTATTACTCAATTATACAGTAAGTACTAGTCATGGGTAGCTTGTGGTCCTTCAGAATTATAAGCATCGTATAGCATCTGGGGTACAGACTCGGGGCGTTACACCTTGGTTCTCCATGGACTTTTGCACTTCAACTTAGGAAAATTACCTAAGTTGAGGGTGTCTATTATAGGGATGTGTAATGTATAATGGGTATGAAGAAGGGTAAAATACAATAAAAAGAAATTAGGGCTGGCTGTGGTAGCAAAATAAAAGCCAAAAAAGAGAAAATAAATATGTTAAAAGAGAAAGAATAAAAAAATCACACCTAGCTTGAATGTTCTTTAAAATAAAAAGGGAGAAATAAGAGCAGAAATAATGTGAAAAATGGTTAATAAGTGAGACCCCAAAAATTAGTGTAGTGCCAAGGAGGTTTAGTCACTTGATATGCCCATATGTATTATACCAACCCCAAGCCTACATTACAAGCTGAGAAAAGTCCTATTGTGATCCTAACTTGGCTATCTGAAAGTTAAGGCAAAGAAAATAAGGGCAAGCCTATGGTATTTGACATTCATTGATTGGAATTTCTTTTTGAGTATGAGTGTATCTTGACCGTCCCTGCTTTGACATTCTTGATTTCATATATGAGTGAGGCGGGACTTCTTTGATGTGAGGGCACATGGGTTGTATTAATAGCTGTCCACTTGTTTGGGTAGTGTTACTTGTATATATGCATGGTTGTTTGTTGCTAATGAAATCCATTACTTGATTCCATTGTGTCACATTATTTTTCTTTATTAATACATATAGTTGGTTTTAAAATATTGAATTTGGAGAGGGTAAGGTGCTTTGAGATAAATTTAATGATTGACTGCCATAGATATCTTAGGTTTCTCTTGGTTAAGCATCGTCATATTGTTTTGTTATGTTTTGTTTTCTAAATACATACAATGTTCTAAGTTGAGGGTCTTGATGTTCCATATAAATATAGAACTTACGATTCTTAAACTTGGAGAATATGTATGTACTTAAGGCTATTTTGTTGTATTTGATGTGTTTTTAGAGTATTTTGCAAGAAATTAAGTTTCAGATGTTAAATTTAAGAAAAAGATGAAAAGTGATGTTTTTGGCCACTTACTTGATCAATTTTGGGTATTCATGACACTTTCTAAATGTATGTTACCAAAGCATGTGATGAAAGTTGAAGATTTGAAGCTTGGTTGCAAGTGCTAGAATTGAAGATCTCGGGAGTTAACAGTGCTTCAATAATTTGGCCATAACTTTTCACCCCGATATTGAATTAAGGCAAAATTGGTATCGTTGGAAGGATAATTCAATTATCTAGTAGATGATGGAGACTTTTGCACTTACGTATTTTACATGTATACCTCATGTAGCACATGCAGACCACATGTAGGCAAAGCATGAGCCAGAGGTCCAAAGTCCCGAGAGTAAGTTGTAGGATTTTTTTGGTCTGAGCACATGCAGTAACCACATGCTCTCAGCCTCAATACGTATGTGGAACATGCTCCCAAGGCTAGGCCACATGTGTAGACCACATGTAACCACCGACCTCAACTTTTTTGTTTCCTAAGGTTTCCATGTATCCCAATTACACTCCTATGATGTTTTTAAGTCCTATTATGCATGGGTAATTAAGATTTTCTATTTTAATTAGTATTTTAGTTCTAGGGTTTCCTTTCATCTATAAATACCCTTTAGTCTTTATTTATTTCATTCACTCACTCATTCATATATTTTCAGGGATAGTCCTTTAGGGGCTATCCTATACTCTCATTGTTCTTACTTTGTTATTCAATTTAAGACTTTGGGATTTTTTCTTTCATTATTTTGAGATTGATTTTGTAATTTTGTCTGTGGATTCCATGATTGATCTCATAACTATGAGCGTCTAATTCCCTTAGCTAGGGTTGTGGGAACCCTGATGGATTAACGAATGGAGGAAATGACAAGTCGTTCTAGATAAAGATTCTTGTATGTTATGGGTTTTATTCATTCTTATTAATTTTTTAGTGGTGGCCAACATTAGGATGCCACCTAGATTATTGCTCCTTATTCCAAAAGAGGAGTAGTGACTAGAAAAAGAGAATCACAACAGTAATTTGAAGTTTAACTATAGATCCATGCTACTAGGTATTATGTAAGTAAGATGATTAGCTATCATCTAATAACTAGAGACTCAAAATGTAATAGTTAACTGGGATCAATAGAAGGGTTAGTAAGGCGACATCCTGAGACTCAAAAGGTAATGGGTGAAATTTATCAGCTCGTCGAAAAGACTATTGATGGTACATAACTTATCAATTCTATAAGCACGACATTAGAATAGTTTGACAGTACACGATAAGTCTATTTAGTTTAGAAGCCAAGGTGAACACAATCCTAGTGTTCGTCTTAGATTATTTACAATCAAAAGCAACTAAGCCTTGTTACTTTTAGCTAGGTACTACAAATCCCCCCTTTTACTTTTCTGTACTGCCTGGTGATTTCATCAAGTTCGAGATAGATTTTTTACCTATTTCCTATGGGATCTAACCCAACCTAGTTGGGTTACTATATTTTGATAGTGACCGCTTTATCCTTCTAAGGAGGGGTAGTTTGGGTGTTATCACCTGCCCTTTCTATTTTTCTGCTTCCTTCTTTGTTCTTTGAAATCCTCTGCTGTTACCTTTGCATTTGCCTTTATCATCTCTATTCTTATCCCCCTTTTTGTTTATGTTCTTATTGTTGTGATTGGTTGTCTGATTTTGTTCTCCCTCCATATGTTCCTTATTCTCCTCTTTTTGTTCCTTGGGATACAATTCTGGATATATGACATAGCATTCTTATTCATTATGTCCTTGGAGCTTGCACTCTTTGCAGTATTTAGGCACATAGACATATCTTATGGGAATTTTTTCTCTACTACTTTTCCTGACCTCCTCCTCATGCCAATATTGATCCGTTTTGGAAATTCTTCTAACAAATCCACCTTTACCTTTACTCGTGCTCAATTAAGTCTTTTTTATTCTGAATTGCTAGATCAATTTGTAATGGTTTCCCCACTATTGTCGCTAAAGAAAAAATTGCTTTTTTCCCAAAAAAGTTTAGAGGTAACGATGGAAAAGATATCTATGCTACTGATGTTGATGTTTCTTCCTCTGGGTTGTCATTGGATCTATAAGACCTCAAAATTTTAGGCATTTTATTTTTGGCCTCCCCGTGCTCGAAACACCAATTTTTGACTTATCTTATGTTTAGATATATTAATAGGGTGTCTCGAAAGAGTTTTGAAATTTTCAGAAGGGGTTCGAGGCTATTTTAGAATTTTGAGGCAATAAGCCTCCATATTTTTGGTGTGCCACGATAGTTACCCTCTGTGATATTAACGTGGCATGGAGAGAATGTGTCTCAACGATATTGTCATATAATGAAGGATAATCTTCTTAATAAGTAATATGGCATGGAGGTTAGTCTTTACGATAAGGTCATGCAGTGCTGATGTTTTAAAATCATGTAGTTTTTATTTTATTCACTTGGGGTGAGGGGATTTTAGGTCTTTTCACCTACATATGACCCTTAAACATAAAATAAGTTCATTCCCTTTTGTTTTCAAAGTCCAAACCCTTAATTTCACTCTCAAACTCAAAACCTAAGAAAATCTTAAGGATTTCATTATGCATTCATCTTACAGGTTCCAAGCTTTAAACTGCTCTCAAATTCTTTTGTATCTAAGGCATAAATCTCTTTCCTAAAACTTGTTTTGCTAAAATCATGTGTTTATGAGCGTTATTATGTGATTTAATTGTTGATTTTGAGTGAGAGTTTAGGGATTTTGAGTATTATTGATTAAATTATTTTCCCATGGTTTTTATGAATAGTTTTTACTTTGAATGATGAACTTTAAACTAATGGGGTGCACTAGTATGGGAATTGGAATGGGGCCGAGGCATTCCCTCAAATTTATGATTTTGTTGGAATTTGGTTTTAGAAATTATGTTCCCTCATCCCATTGAATAATTAGACTCGATATATGATTTTTCACATGATTTGACTTACTTACCTATACTATTTCATTGAATAAATTGTTAAACAGATAAGTATGGATTTTTGGGCCTTGTTGGCCATGCTTTAGTTTAAATTGGAAGCTCAGGGGTCAACGCATTTCCCGAGTTGATTTTGACAAACAAAATGGGGTCAAGGCATTCCCCCAACTTAAATTAATAAACTAAAGGGGGCGAGGCATTCCCCTAATTTAATGGAATTGAAATGGCATAATTATGATTTTGCAATATAAAGGGTATAACGATACCTATGGTGTGGCTTAACGGATAATTCCTTGGTTCAAGCAGATGGGTAGTGTAAGTGTTTTAATTAGGCTTAAATGGGGTTGTATAGCTAAGCCATGAAGGTGGAGGTCCCGAAGGACCTATACTGGAAACTCACATTTGCGGTCTGAGGGTTGGTCTTGATGATCGTGTGTATGTATCACACTTTATGTTTTTGTATCTTGGATTGATGTATTATCGGGGCATGCACTGGTCTTCCTTGATACCTCTGTTTTGTACGGCTAATACACACTTGGGCCTTTTTAGCAGAGGAGATGGACCCATATAGCCCATGGGTATTTTTATGATGGTTGAGCTACACAGTCCATACTAATGTTTTATATTCATGTTAAACCTTGTTCCCTAATCCCTTTTATGATTATATTTTAGTGCTTATCACGCTAACCATCTTCGAATATTGTATCCCCATACGATATAGGAATCAGAGACACTTCTGCTTTTCCTGTGTAGTGATAGGTGATCCTTAGATCATTCGTGAATCATCTTGAAATGGTGAGCTTTCTTCTTTTGGAAGGCCTATTACTTCTTGGCTTAGTTATGTCATAGTTTGCTTATTTGGTTTCCCTTTTTTGGCTATTATCATGGGCTTGTCCTGACTTAGAATGTATTTTGGTTAGTAGAGGCTTTGTGGATTATTGTGGATTAGGATTTGACTTGGCAAAAGGGGGGTGGTCTTCAGTCCTCTATGGGCTTGACATACCCATCACGGCCAGGCCCTGGTTTGGGTCATGACAAGCTTGGCATCAGAGCACGGTTTAGAGTCATCGAGTATCCACAAAGCCATATCGAGTAGAGTCTCCTACATTTCCTATCTAAGATGTTATGAGTTGCATGATTCAATGTCACTAAAGCCAGGTGTGTCATTATGGTCCGTATGTACGTTTTTATAAAATTTATGATATTATTTATATTCTTACCATGATGTAGGTTCAGGTACTCAGCCACAGTCGCGACAGTGATATCCGAGTGCTGTATCTACGTTCCTTCAGTGGTGAGTCCTCATGGTTCGAGGACCAAGTTGCTAGTTTTGGTGCTGTTGTTTTGTGATCCCTTTGGTCTGTTGAGTCAGTTGGGGATTTGTCCCAATGACTCATTGATTTTGCTGTATAGAGGCTATGTCAGAATAGTGTATTGTTGGGTTGGTTTGTGTATAGACATTCCATATATGTACATTCTAACGATATTCCATGCCATGTGTGATTTGATATGATATGTACTTATATATATATCCTTAGCGTAGTGTGTATGTTGTTGTGTTGGAACCCAAGGGTAGTGTTTTGGCTTAAAGGGTTAGCTTGAGGCTACATGTAGCCTTGGGCACCGTGTGGCATCTCAGGATGATATTTCAGGGTGTTACATTCCCCATAAGGTGTTCTGATACTTTTCGTGTGTAAGAAGGATGGGTACCTTCGATTCTGTATAGACTATTGTCAGTTGAATAAGGTGACTGTGAAGAATAAATACTTTCTTTCTAGTATTGATGACCTCTTTGACTAGCTTTATGGTGCTAAGTGTTTTTTCTAGTATTGATCTTCGATCGGATTATCATCAGAATATTAGGGAGATGGATATCCCTAAGACTACCTTTTGTACCCAGTATGGTAATTACGAGTTTTTGATCGTGTCTTTTGGATTGACTAATGCTCCAACGACATTTATAAATCTCCTGAATCGGGTATTCAAACAGATTCTAAAATTGTTTATGATTGTGTTTATTGATGACATCTTGGTATATTCCAAGAGTGAGGAAGATTATGCCAATCACTTTTATCTAGTGTTGCAGACTCTCAAGGATCAACAGTTGTATGTTAAATTCTTTAAGTATGAGTTCTGGTTGAATGTTGTAACCTTTCTTGGTCATGTTGTCTCTAGTGAGGGGATCAAGATGGATCCCCAAAAAGTTAAGGAAGTTAAGAAGTGGTCTAAACCCATGACTCTAACTAATATTCGGAGGTTCTTGGGTTTAGCCGAGTATTATAGGAGATGTATGGAGAGTTACATTTCGATTGCTGCTCCATTGATTAAGTTCACTTAGAAAAAGGTAAAGTTTTTGTGATCCAATGCTTGTAAAGGTAATTTTGGAAAGCTGAAGAATAATTTGACTTTTGCTCTGATTTTGACCCTGCTCGAGGATATTGATGATTTTTTGGTTTATTGTGATGCGTCTCATGTGGGACTAGGTTGTGTGTTGATGCAGAATGGTAAAGTGGTGGCCTAAGCTTCTAGGAAGTTGAAAGTTTATGAGAACAATTATCTGACACACGATTTGGAATTATTGGCTGGCATTTTTACCTAAAGATTTGGCATCACTATTTGTATGGGATTCGCATGGATATCTTTTTAGATCATACGAGCCTGCAGTATGTGTTCACCCAGAAGAAGTTGAATCTTAGGCAAAAGAGATGGCTTAAGTTGCTCAAGGATTATGATATGAGTCTTCACTACCATCCATAAAGATAATGTGGTTGTTGATACTCTTAGCAGGCTGTCCATGGGAAGCTTGTCTTATGTGGATGAGGAAAACGAGGGTCGTTGAAGGATATTTACCGATTGTCTAATCTTAGGGTTCTTATTTTAGATTTTAAGAATGAAGGATTAATTGTTCAAGAGGTGGTTAAGTCATCTTTGAGTGGCGAGGTGAAGGAGAAGCAGATTTTGGACTCTATCTTAATACATATTAACGATGATGTGGGTCAGTAAAAGCTATGGTTTTCGAGATTGGTGGTGATGGTATTTTGAGATACCAAGGCAGATTATGTGTTCTTGATGTTGATTGGCTACGGGAAATAATTTTGATTGAGTCTCACGAGTAGAGGTATATGATTCACCCTGGTTCGACGAAGATGTATCATGATATGAAAGAGATCTATTGGCAGAACAACATAAAGAGGGGTATGGCTAATTTTATGGCTAAGTGTATGGTTTGTCAGCAAGTGAAAGTGGAGCACTTGAGGACCGGTGGTTTGTCCCAAGATATTGAGTTGCCCGTGTAGAAATGGGAGGTGATCATTATGGATTTCATTATCGATCTTCTGCGGTCTAACAATCAGTTTGATTCGATTTGGGTCATCGTGTATAGGATGACTAAGTCTGCTCGTTTCTTTCTAGTGAGGACTTACTACTCTGGAGAAGATTATGCTAAGTTGTTCATTCAGGAGATCATCAAGTTGCATGGTGAACCTATTTCTATTATTTCAGACTGAGTACACAGTTCTCTTGTCACTTTTGGCATGCATTTTAGAGAGCTTTGGGGACTTAGGTGAAACTTAAATCTGCTTTCCACCCTCAGATGGATAGATAAGCGGAGAGGACTATTCAGGCTTTAGAAGATATGCTAAGGGCTTGTGTGACTGACTTTGGTGGTAGTTGGGCTGATCATTTTCCTCTAATTGAGTTCTCTTATAATAACAACTATCATTCTAGTATTCAAATCACTTTATTCAAGGCTCTCTATAGTAAGAGATGTCGTTCTCCTATTGGGTGGTTCAAAGTTGGGGAGACAAGATTATTTGGCCCTCACTTGTTCATCAGGCCATAGAAAAGGTAAAGGTGATTAGTGATAAGCTTAAGACTGCCTAAATACATCAACAGTACCATGCATATTTGAGACGAAAGGAGTTGGAGTTTGATATTAACGATTCGGTGTTCTTTAAGGTATCTCCCATGAAGGGAGTAATGAGATTCCCGTTATATTGGCCGGTACTTGATTTTAAAGAAAGTAGGTAATATTGCTTATAATCTAGAATTGCCTATAGGTTTAGGTTCTATTAATCCGGTGCTCCATATTTCGATGTTGAAGAAATGTGTGGGTGACCAATCTTTGGTTGTTCCTATTGAGAATGTTGGTATCTCATATTCCTTGTCTTACGAGGAAGTCCCAGTTGAGATTTTGGGTAGGTAGGTCCATCGTTTGAGGACTAAGGATGTGTCTTCGGTGAAAGTCCTTTGGAGGAACCAAAAAGTGGAAGAATTTACTTGGGAAGCTGAAGACGATTTGAAGGCTAAGTACCCATTCTTGTTCCATGTGTCGGACGAAGGTGCTTATGGTATGAGTTCATTTTTCTCTTGTTACTTTCCGAGTTTGTCATTTGATTTTGATGTATTCTTGTTATTCTTATGCTAAAAGTGTCCTAACATATCATTTAGGGACAAATGATCCCAAGGGGGGATAATGTAAGACCCTCAAAATTTTGGGCATTTTGTATTTGGACTTCCCATGTCCGAAATACCAATTTTTGACTTAAATTATGTTTAGGTATGTTAATAAGGTATCTCGAAAGAGTTTCAGAATTTTTGAAAGGTTCGGGGCTATTTTAGAATTTTGAGGGAATTAGCCTCTGCATTTTGGGTGTGCCACGGAGGTTACCCTCCGTGATATTAGCGTGGCATAGAGGCAGTGTGCCTCTATTATATCGCTATGTCACGTAGGATAATCTTCATGATAAACAATATGGCATAGAGGTTAGCCTCTGCGATAAGGCCGTGCCATGCTTATATTTTAAAATTATGCAGTTTTTGTTTTATTCACTTGGAGTGAGGGTTTTTTGGCCCTTTTCACCCATGTACAACCCTTAAACATAAAATAAGTTTATTCCCTTCGTTTTTTAAAGACCAAAACCCCCAATTTCACTCTTAAACTCAAAACCCAAGAAAAACTTAAGGATTTCACTGTGCATTCATCTTACGAGTTCCAAGCTTCAAATTTCTCTTAATTTTCATGTATCTTTTCCCCAAAACTTGTTTTGTTAAAAGTATGTGTTTATTATCACTATCCATGTGATTTAGTTGTTGATTTTGGCCAATTTACCATTTCTCACTTACTACTTACTCATTAAATACCAGCTAGAAATGAGGGTTGAGGGCTTTTGAGTATTATTGATTAAATTATTTTCCCATGGTTTTTTAGGAATTGTTCACGCTTTGAATTGATGAACTTTGAACTAATAGGGTGCACGAGTATGGGAATTGGAATGGGGGTCGAGGTGTTCTCCCAAATTGATTATTTTGTTAGAATTTGGAATTGGAAATTGTGTTCCCTCAAACCACTTGCATAATTGGACTTGAAATATGATTTTTCACATGATTTGACTTACTTTCCCTATACTGTTGAATTGCATTAATGGTTAAACAGATAGATATGGATTTTAAGGCTTTGTTGGCCATTCTTTGATTTAAATTGAAGCTCAGGGGTCAACGCATTCCCCGAGTTGATTTAACAAACTAAAGGGGGTCGATATTCCCCCAACTTGAATTAATGAACCAAAGGGGGTCGAGGCATTCCCCAAAGGTAATGGAATTGAAATGGCATTATTATGAGCTTGCAAGCGTAAGGGTATGCCGATGCCTATGGTGTGCCTTAATGGATAATTCCTTGGTTTAAATGGATAGTTTATGTGTACTTATTTTAATTAGGCTTAAAGGGGGTTGTTTAGCTAAGCCGTGAAGGTGGAGGTCTTGAAGGACCTATACTGGAAACTTATATTTGCAGGTGTAAGCGTCGGTCTTGATGACTATGTGTATATATTACACTTTATATATTTGTATCCTGGATTGACATGGGGTTGGGGCATTCCCTAGTCTTCTTTGATACTTCCGGTTCGCGCGGCTAACATGCACTTGGCCCTTTTAGCAAGGGGAGTTGGACACATATAGCCCGTGGGTATTTATATGACGGTTGAGCTACATAGTCTAGGATAATGTTTTACTTTCATGCTAAACCTTGTTCCCTATCCTAGCATGTTATATATATATATATATATATATATATATACGCCATGTGCATGCGGATTTTATTGTGATTTTGACTTGCCACTTGATGGGTGAGCAAATGCTAACACATTTAAGGCTTTTAACTGAGAATAACAAAGTCTTAAGCAACTTTTGTCATTATTGATATATATATATATATATGTACGCCATGTGCATGCGGATTTTATTGTGATTTTGACTTGCCACTTGATGGGTGAGCAAATGCTAACACATTTAAGGCTTTTAACTGAGAATAACAAAGTCTTAAGTAACTTTTGTCGTTATTGATAGTTTTCTCTTTGATATAGCAGTAAAAGTCAAGATGCAAGAGAACCAACAATAATAGAAGTAAAAGAGTTGATTTCTGAGCTAGTAGAGAGGGAAGTATAGCTAATGACTTGTCTGATAAGTCGTTAACCTTGTGATAAGTTTCAGAGTTACCATTAGCCTTAGACAGAGAATGAGCTTTAGCTGGAATTCGTGACGACATCTGTGATAGGCCGTCAGAAGTGTGATAAGCCGCCAGGCTCGTCGTTAGGCTTACGTAGGAAATGGGATTTGAAGTGAAAAAGAAACGACAATTTTAATAAGTATCACATGTCTGATAAGACATCACGTCTCATCATCAACCTAAGGCAGAGATTGTCAAAAATGAAGAGGAGCTGACGACATTCTTGATAAGTCGTCAGACTCCTGATAAGCCATCAGACACATCATCGCCTGTCCGAGAAAATACTGTGATCTATGATTTTGTTTCCATAATTAGATGAAGTATTTAAAGCATATGTTAGGGTTTTCTAATAAGAAGGAAGGGGCGGAACATCTTGAACTTATTCCAAAGGAAAAGACACCTCTTTTTGGGGCTCTAAACTTAGAATTTAATTTTCAATTCTTTGATTTAGTTGTGGGATATTCTTCTTGAATTTGGGAAGAGAATCAATTTCTGACTACATCTTTTATAAGTTTAATCACTTTGAATTATGAATTCAGTTATTGTCATTGTTTTCTCTTTCGTGTGGAACTAAAACACACAACTAGGGCTGTGGGATCTATGATTACTCCTGTATTGTCTTAATAGTTGGTTAGGGTTTGAGTTATTGTGGGAACATCTTGATAATTCTTTTGTTTTAATTATTTTTTGTTGGTTGCAAACAATAAATCTCGCCTTATGTTGATTTGCTCAAACTGAGAAATAAACTAAAGGTAGCGAATTATCAACAAGGATTTGGGAAGGTTAAGCTCCCATCTAATGATTAATGCTGTAACAAGATTGATCAACATGTGATAAAATCAGTATGAATAGAATGATTTCCTAAGTTCGAGAGAATTAGGGAGTTGAACATCTAGGCAGGTTAAGAAACAATTAGATGGACTGTCGAAACTGATAATTTGGTGTTTCCCACAAGTCATGAGAACCCAATACTACAGTTATTATTTAATGGGGATTAATAATCATAGTGATCACAACCATAGTTCCTCCCTATCACTGACTTAAACCATTGAAATTTTAGTTTTGAGCTCCGAAGCAAGTCGAAACTTTAATTATTGTTTGATTGATAAAACCCCCATTTTATCTTTTCGTATCGTTTGTTTAAATTTAACTTCTAGCTATAGTTTCAAATTAGTTTAATCACCACTCATATTGTTCCTCGTGGATTCGACCCCGACTCCAAAGTTGGGTAAATATATTGACGAGGACCGCCTTGCACTGAATTAACGTGTAATTTGAGCGTTATAAAAAATGGCGCCGTTCACAGGGAACAATTTGGCGTATTGAGTTGGTTTGGAATTTTAGACTACTTGCTTGAATTCAAACTTGTAAATATTTGTTTTTAGTTTTCTTTTATTTCTTGTGTTAGGTAGATTTTTATTTTAGTTTACTTATTACGATGGCATCGTGGAATGAACATGAACTTGGTGGTTGGAAATCTTATCTTGATGATCCATGTCCATATTGTGATGGACCTCACTTTTGGCAAGATTGCAGATACGCTCCCCGAAGAGAGATGTGCACACTATCTCGATCCTACAGGGAGTATGGTTGTTCTTTATATGGTGGTCAAGATGGACATTGGAGTGATTGCCCAAATGCCCCTTCCCCCTATTGTGCTAATCCATATTTTAGTTCTTCTTATGAGTTTGATAGGTCTTATGGTCAAGAAAAGGAAGAACGAAACACCTATAAGAGTGACATTGAAGCTATGTTTCAATAAATGTTGGATTTCCAGAATGAAACGTATGATATCATATGTGATATGTGTTAAGACTGAAGCCAATCATTCATGAGGAGATAGATATAGAGGTTAATTTTTCAAAGCATTCTTCTATATTATGTTTAGATGATATCTTATCCGTGGAACCGTTTAAAATAATGGAAGAGTATGAAGATGAGGAGCAAGAACCCTATATTGATGTTGAGCTTGATGATGAGCAACCCTCGGTGATTTCCCAACCAACAAAAACAACCATGAGAGATGATGCCAAGATTAAGGAAATGGTGCTAGAGGCAAAAGAAGAAACTAAGCCAATCTCTTATAAAGACTCTAGCCTAATTCGGGGTGAAGAGGCCGAGAAGGATGCAAATCCAAAATTAGGGAGAAGACCTCACTCGAATCACTTTTCAACATTATGCTTAGTGGATGTAATGAAAGTCGAATCACCCAAGCAAATGATGAATTTTGAAAATGAGGAGAAAAATTCCTTCATTTTGAAGTTTGTCTTTCCAAAAGGGTACAATACAACCCCATTATTAAAGGCTAAGAAGCTTAAAGATCGATGTCTATTTAGTGGATTTTTAAGATTCTCACCGGTGCCTAATGAGCCTACACAAAAGTTCGATGAAAAATTAGGCAAGCGGTTCAAGTCTTCGAAGTGGCGTGATAGAAATTCCCTTATCATGCTCTCACATTGGCCCAACGTACCTAAAAGATGTAAAGATCAAAAGATGGGCCGATGATTCAAATTATCTAAGTGGAGGGATTAAGGATGAAGCACTTTTATGGTATCTTGATGAATTCTGAGTAGTCAAGATAACCTAGTCGTGCTGCGACATTAAATCAGGCCCTGCTTGGGAGGCAAACCAAGGTATTTTATTGTTTGTATTCGTATTATATGATTGACATCAGATCTTTGCACCCATGGTGCCACATGTATATTTATAACTCTCTTGTTTTGGTTTGATGCATTGGGGACATTGCATGATTTTAAGTTGAGGGTGTGGCTACTTGTGGGTGTTGATGTCCTCTTGGGGATTTTATTGTCGTGCCTCTTTTCCCCGGAGTCTTGTTCCTAGTAGAGTCGGCATGTTTAGGTGTATTGTGATTTGTTGTAAAATATTGTAGTTGACAAGGAGAAATACAAGTACCTTAGGCAGTTAACATGTTTTTGTTGATTTTTGAACACCTATCTAATGGTCTATTTTATAACTGTGTGATATGCATTTATGGGTGACCACTGTGCATCTTGTTATGGCATTTGTACTAGTACTAGTGACATGATAACCATTGCTAAATAATTGCATGAACCGAATGGGTAATAGTTTGTGATGTACCTTTGTGCCATGTGTGTGTGAGATACTACCTAGTTTCAGTTGTGTGTTAAATCCAGAACTTGCCCGGTTGGTCTTGCCTTGGTTATAGGATAGCGGTTAGGAAAGGATCATAGGTCGTTGTTGATATTAGTCCACTTTTAGCCTAAATGACCTTCCATGTGTAAATAATATCCCTTGATCCTGATTTTGAGCCTGGATGCCTATTCTTTTTATTATACCTATTACCTTCTCATTTATATCATAATGAACCTGTTTTGGCCTTGGTCCTCCTTGGATACTGTGCACCTTGACTTAGGCAAATGGCCTAAGTTGAGGGTGGCTATCATTGGGGTGCGTGATGTAAAATGAGTATAGAGAAAGATAGAATAAAAGAAAAGAATAAAAAGGTAGGTGTAGTGGAAAAGAACAAGAAAAGAAAAGTTATGAAAAAAGAAGAAGTGATTGTAGAAAAGAACACACCCATCCTGAATATGTGTGATCAAGAAAAGAGAAGAATAGAAAAAGGTTAATAAGTAAGTCCCCAGAAGCTACTGTAGTGTCCAGGAGGCTTAGTCACTTTAAATATCATCGAATGTCGTACCATCCCCTAGCCTACATTACAAGCCATAGAGAAGACCTATAGTGATCCTAGCTGACCTGTTTGAAAATCTTGGTAATGAAAATAAGGGCAAGCTTATAGTATTTGGCATACATTGACTAGAACTTCTTTCTGAGAGTGAGTGTCTCTTGACCTTTCCGGCATTGACATACTTGGTTCACATATGAGTGAGGAGGGACCTCTTTGTTGTAAGGGGACATTAGTTACATTGCTAGTTGCTAACTTATTTGGATAGTGTAATCTTGGTACATGCATGATTGTTGTTGTTGAATTGATGCCATATCTTAAATCCTATGTGTCGCATTGTTGGTCTTCAATAATATGCACAGTTGGTTTTTTTAAAATTAATTGACCTTGGAGATGGTTAAGATGTTTTAAGCTAAAATGGATGATTGACTGCCGAATGTGCTTTGTATCCTCTTAGTTATGTTTTAGTTGCTTGAGGACAAACAATTGTTTTAAGTTGAGGGTGTTGATGTGTGAGTAGATGCTAACACATTTGAGGCTTTTAACTGAGAATAATTGCAAAGTCTTAAGCAATTTTTGTCGTTTTTGATTGTTTTCTCTTTGATATTGCAGTAAAAGTCAAAATGCAAGACAACCAGCAATAATGGAAGTAAAAGAGTTGATTTCTGAGCAAGTAGAGAGGGAAGTATAGCTGACGACTTGTCTGATAAGTCGTCAGCCTTGTGATAAGCTATTAGAGTTGCCGTTAGCCTTAGACAGAGAGTGAGCTTCAGCTGGAATTTGTGATGATATCTGTGACCTTCAAAAGTGTGATAAGCCGTCAGGCTTGTTGTTAGGCTCAGGAAGGGAATGGGATTTGAAGTAAAGAAGTGATGATAATTCTAATAAGTCATCACATGTCTGATAAGTCGTCACGTCTCATCGTCAACCTAAGGCAGAGATTGTTAAAAGTGAAGAGGAACTGACGACATTCTTGATAAGTCATCAGACTCCTAATAAGCCATCACACACGTCGTCGCCTATCTGAAAAAATACTATGATCTATTATTTTGTTTCCATAATTAGGATGAAGTATTTAAAGCATATGTCAGGGTTTTCTAAGAAGAAGGAAGGGGCAGAATATCTTGAACTCATTCAAAATGAAAAGACACCTCTTTTTGGGACTCTAAACTTAGAATTCAATTTTCAATTCTTTGATTTAGTCGTGGGATATTCTTCTTGAATTTGGGAAGAGAATCAATTTCTGACTACATCTTTTGTAAGTTTAATCACTTTGAATTATGAATTCAGTTATTGTTATCGCTTTCTCTTTTGTGCTGAACTAAAATCCACAGCTAGGGTTGTGGGATCTATGATTATTTCTGTATTGTCTTAATAGTTGGTTAGGGTTCGAGTTATTGTGGGAACATTTTGATAATTCTTTTGTATTAATTATTTTCTCTTGGTTGCTAACAATAAATCTCGCCTTTTTGTTGATTTGCTCGAACTGAGAAATAAACTAAATGTAGCGAATTATCAACAAGGATTAGGGAAGGTTAAGCTCCCATCTAATGATTAATGTTGTAACAAGATTGATCAACTTGAGATAAAATCAGTATGAATTGAATGATTTTCTAAGTTCGAGAGAATTAGGGAGTTCAACATCTAGGCAGGTTGAGAAACACTTAGATGGACTATCAAAACTGATAATTTGGTGTTTCCCACAAGTCATGAGAACCCAATACTACAATTATTATTTAATGGGGATTAATAATCATAGTGATCACAACCCTAGTTCCTCTCTATCACTAATTTGAACCATTGAAATTTTAGTTTTGAGCTCTAAAGCAAGTCGAAACTTTAATTATTGTTTGATTGATAAAACCCCCATTTTATCTTTTTGTATCATTTGTTTGAATTCAACTTATAGATATAGTTTCAAATTAGTTTAATTGCCACTCACATTGTTCCTCGTGGATTCGACCCCAACTCCAAAGTTGGGTAAATATATTTACGACGACCTCCTTGCACTAAATTGATGAGTAAGTTGAGCGTTATCAACACTATTTTATTCCTTCTCTGAGTTACATGCTAGCGCTCATCCCACTAACCATCTTCAGACGTTATATGCGCACACGATGTAGGAGTCGGAGACACTTCCATTTTTCCTGTACAGTGATAGGTGATCCTTGGATCATTCATGAGTTAGCTTGAAGTGGAGAGCCTCTTTCTTTTGGAAGGTTTGTTACTTCTTGACCTAGTTACATCATAGACTGCTTATTTGGTTTTCGTTTTTAGCTATCGTCGGGGGGTATGCCCCGACTTAGAATCTCTTTTGGTTAGTAGAGGCTTTATAGATTACTGTGGATTAGGATTATGTTGTATTCTTATTTTCCTTTGATATAATCACTTATATTATCATGTCTGTTAGTTTGCTTCCGCTGTTGTTAGATATATTTGTGTTTTGTTTGACTAGGCAAAGGGGGGGGGGGCTTCGGTCCTCTATGGGCTTGAGATACCTGTCTTGGCCCGACCTTGGTTTGGGTCGTGATAGGATTCCATTTAAATGTTCTCATAGGGTATGACCAATAATTTTGAGTGATATTGAATTGAGGCTTAGATAACAAGTGTACATCATCTTTCAATTTCGTAGCTCTAATTAGTACATGCCTGTTGCTAATTAAACCAATATTGACTTCTCCTTTTAATTAACGTTGCTTTGGTATTAATCTTCTTAGATCCTTTATCTCTAGCCAGCCATATGAAAATTTACCTACCACTGCGTATTGTAAATTTTCACTAATAATCATCTTATTAGTTTCATCATTTCCCATATTATACGTGGTTCACCATGCAAATATGATAACTCTTTCAACTGAACAACTTGAAACTGTGGAGCATTCGCTTGAATGGTTGTTGCATATGATACTTTTGGTGCCACAATATTTTGATTAGCAATCTCTAATTGATCAGTCTTAGTCGGTGAAGGCTCGCCAACGGCCGGCGTGGCCATGAATTCCGGCTATGAAGTTTGTAGGCAATTAGGGTTTCTTTCTATTTTTTCAGAGCTTTTTTTAAAAAAATTCCATGCCTTGAAACTTTATATTTTTTCCTCGTTACTCATTGTTATTCAGTATTATAGTGAAAAACACAAGTGCTTTTGATGGTTTAAATTCCCATCATACTTTAGGATGTCTAGCATTTTAAACATCTTCAGAGTTTGTCTCATCTTTGAAGTAGTCATATAGGGTACCTTAGCATAGCTTTTGGAATTTGGTCCTTTGACCACTTGTGTCCGCCAATATGATTCATCCTAGACTGTAGCTCAATGTATTGTGCCTTCATCTTTATCCTTAGCAATTCCAACATAGATGTTGTTGGAGTGCATCCTAGAGTCTGATTTTATCATCTATTGTCGTCACTCTCTATATTTAGTCATCCTGATCTTGCTCCTCCAGGTCTTTCCGTTCCCTCCTTCTCGAAGTACCTAGGGTTACTTGTGCCGCACTTACTTGTAGTTCGTCCATCCTCTTATCATGTGCTTCCATCCGATCCATCAACTCTTTGTGGGTCATAGTAAAGTCCCTCATAAAGTCCTGCAAATCCCATATATCAAGCTTTATTTATTTTTATTAAGGTCAATAGTTCCTTTTTGCTTTTTTTTTTTGCATGTTCACGTTGGTTGTTTTCAAGTTGATAGGTATTTGGTCGTCCATATGATTCGTTCTTCCTTCGTACTCCTTAGGTGTAATGTCATTTGCCTTAGGGGACTGCTCAAGGTTTTTGTCTTTTGTGCTATCAATGTCATCATTCGCCATGATCTACTTTCTTGCAAAGTAGAAACACAAAAAGAAATATTTGAGAAGAAATGAAACTAAAAATCAACACAATTTCTCTGACCCTTTAGTGGGTGCCAAACTATTTACGATCTTTTTTGTATAATTGAATTTGTACTGGAGTAAAGAGCACACATTGCATTCTTAGCATTTGGTTAGTAGTGGAAATTTTCTAAAAGATAACAATGTAATTGAAAGATCAAATAAATCGGACTACAGAGATTAGGAACAAATCTTTAGCATAGGCCAAGTGTTGGATCCTTTCAACTTAGGTTCAAGCATGATCGAGCTCGAGTATTACAGTGAGAAAACAATAACAACTAAAGAAAAACAATCAATGCTTAAGAAATAAGCTAAAGAAAATTTATTGCTTATATAGTAAGGTTGAGCCAGAAATCTGATGCTTGATAATGAGAAGGGGATGCCTATTTATAGGGTACAAAGAGTGCCCTTCGCCAATAGGATATTTATATTCCGTAAGTCTATAATACTTCGTCCAATTTCCCTTGGCCACTTGTCCTCGAACCCATCGAGGATGCCAACCTAGTATTGTGCGTCTAACACGGTTCAGTCGAGAGCTACCCATACACCTATATAGCTTGACAAATTATCTTCTTTTTTTGGTCCTTTGTATGCAGTCACCATCACTAGCTAGTCTCGGGCGCCTTTGGTCCCTGCTTGAGTATGTGCCTTACTGAGTTGGTGTTACCCCCAAAATGGTGATGTTGCGGGCCAACTCTACTCATACCCGACTGATGAATATAAATTATTCATATAATTTAGTATATAAAAATTATATTTTAAAATAAAGCATGAATAATTATATTCTACTCTCACATATTTTTTGACGAATTCTACAGTAAAAAGAATACAAGGGAGTACTAAAATAAGAAATAAATTATTAAAGAAATAAGAGAATTCCATGGGTACAACTACAACTTCGTAGCCACGACTGTGAAACTTTTTGGAAGAAGTAGGAATGCTCATGGGTGATGATCATCACTTCAGAACTCACACCCGTCAAGTGAAAGAATTAAGAAGAAGTTACAAGTTGACGGTTATAACCACCACTTCAAAGGATACATTTATGGGGACAACACTATGATTTTCTATAAATAGAGGCATTTATTTGATAATTATGGATCGAACAATTAGCTCAAAAAGAAAAGAAATAAAGTGTTTGTCTCTTGTAATAGAAATTTTTCTTCAAGCATTTTCAATATATCTAGTTTCATAAATTAATACTTTTCTTACTACATAATGGAGTGATCTCTTTGTGCTGGAACCATTGAAGAAAATTGATATAATATTATAATATCAACCTTATTTTAGTTCTTTCTTGACTTGATTTTAAAAGCTAAATATTTCGTGTTGAAATACTTTTACTTGAAATTAGTGTTACTTGATATATTTTATATTATAGTTATAGTTATATTAAGTTGTACTTCCTACACAGAGTAAAACTAAATATACTACTATAATTATTTCATAAAATATAAGTAATAATAATTTTTGGACACTTGTTATTTCAAATCTTTGAGTTCACTTCTATTGATCTTTATCCTAACGGAAGGATTACTTCAAGCTATTTCTTAGATTTAAATCTTTATCATAATTTCTTCGGTTCTTATCCTCATGGAAGGACAGTCTCAAATAAGTTTAATGATTTGAGGAATCTCTATCTTATTTCTTTCAATTTGTATCCTCGGGAAGAGATTGTCTCAAGTAAGTTTATTGATTTGAAGATTACTCGCAAGAGATCTTTTTTCCTCATAAACATATAGGTCAAGTCTAGGAAGTTATACCTACAATTTTGTAGAAATTACTAAAATGATGATTTTATTATAATAAACATAGCAAATGAATTCACCAACCCCTCAACTCCTTCTTCAAGATAATCTTTCTAAAGCTATTTCTTTACATTTTTATTTTACAAACTTAAGAAATTACTCTCCTTTTATCAACTTGATTCTCAAATAGTAGTCAAAATATTACAAGTTTATAGCATAGATTTTTCAATCTCTATGGGGCGCTATTTCAAATTATACTAGAATTTGATAGAGTATGAGCAACAAAATTTTATATACATTGGACTCCTTAAATTTTTTGGTGTCGTTGCTAAGGATTGACATACATCTACTTCAGACTAAGTGCTTTGATACTACTTTGAGTTCTTACTTTTATATTTATTATTATCGCTATCTTCATTAATATTAACATTTTAACTTTTTCTGTAATCATCATATACACTACTTTTATAGTAATATTGTATTATTAATTTATTACTGTCTAATATTCTCCCTAGTCTCATTCTTGTTCTACTTATTTATTTTTATTTTTTGTTTTTTTTGAACTATTTTTTCTACTTTATAATTTTCAGGTAATTTATTACTCCCTCACCTATAAATAGCAAATTACGATCCAGAATTGGAAGAACAATTTGTTCACATAGGAAAGGACAAACATCAACTTCTCATAACTTTGACAAAATGAATACTGAATAAATGATGAAAATAACCCACTATAAATTCCACCACATGCTCTTGATGATCAGTTTGATGAAGTGGTGCCTAAAATCACAAATAGAATTCTAAGGAATTATGCTAAACTAGGTCACTTCAACTGTGAATCTAGTGTTAGAAAACCTTTAGTTGCAGACAATAATTTTAAAATTGTGACTGAATTAATTCGAACAATTCAACAATCATGTACTTTTTCTGGTGATCCAAGTGAAGATCCACATAGTCATTTGATTGATTTCTTAGAATTAGTTGAAACTGTGAAATATAGTGGAGTCTCTCTTGAAGCAATTAAGTTAAGAATATTTTTTTTTATTTAAACGAAGATGCCAAAACTTGATTACAAAGTTTGCCTCAATGGTCTATTACCACATGGGATCAGATGACTCAAATTTTTTTAAATAACTATTTTTCCTATTAAAACCACAAAGTTAAGACAAAATCTTTCTAATTTTTTTGCAGACTAATTCTGAATCAGTGTATCAGATTTGGCAAAGATTAAAAGCAATATTAGAAAAATTTCCACATTATGACATATCTAAACATATGTAATTTTATAATGTTTTATAATAAGTTAAAGCCTTCTTTTAGAAGTATGATAGATGTAGCTGCAGGAGGTTCCATCATGGATAAAGCCACAGAAAAAATACTGCAAATAATGAATAAAATCTTAGAAAATGCTATTCAATAGCCATCAGATCGCGTAATCATAAAAATACTACACAGAAAATTAAGAAGATGCTTTAAATACACAAACACAACAGATTGCTTCTTTAGCACAAAAAATTAAATCTTTTCAGGTGAATGTGCAATAGTCAATTAAAGTCGAGGCTTGTAACATATGTTGAGGAAATCATCTAAACCTTGAATCTCAAGAAACAAACCATAATCGCTTTTGATAGTCATACTCTTTTGATAGTCGCTTGACACAGAAATATCCGAACTTTCAAAAGAGCGACTCTAGTAGTGCTGAAAATTCTCAAAGCTTTCAAAAGCAATAAGTACAAGGTCCAATAGGATTCAGTATCAAAATCGTGGAACGTTAAATTTCAAATCATATCAGCAAATAACTTTATATCAACAAAGACCCTCACAAGCCCATCCTTGTATTAATGACTTATTGTATAAATACATCAAAGACTCTAATGAAAAAATGAAGAGTCAAAAGACAGCTTCTAAAAATTTAGAAATTCAATTAAGTCAATTGACAACTCTTGTGTCAGAAAAGATTCAAGGCCACTAACAAAGAAATACAGAGAAAAATTCAAAAGAGCACTTTAAAGCCATCGGTTTATGATCGGGTAAGAAGCTTGATGAATTTTATATAGATATTCAAATGAGAATCAGTCAAAACAACAGGTAAGTAAAGATAAAGATGCTTAAATACCCTCGAAAATACCAAAATAATTAAAGAGAACAATAGTAAAGAAATGACTTTTACCCATGTGACAATTTATTTTCCTAAAAAAATAAAAAAAGAGAAGTTTGACAAGAAATTTGTCAAATTTTTGAATATTTTAACGCAAATTCACATTAATATCCCTTTTACTTATGCTCTTTTATAGATACCTTCATATGACGAATTTTTAAAAGAAACTTTATTAAGCAAAAGAAAATCGGAAGAAACTTATGTAGTAGTGCTTACTGAAAAATATAGTGATATACTTTAAAATACGTTACCACAAAAGTTCAATGATTCAGGTAGTTTCATAATTTCATACACTTTGGGAGAGGTATATTTTGAAAAAGTACTGTGTGATTATGGAGCTTCAATAAATTTAATGTTATTTTTTGTTTTTAGAAAATTGAATCTTGGTGAAATAAAAAACACATATATTTCTCTTTGATTTTTAGATCAAAGTATTAAAAAGCCTAAAAGGAATAATTGGGAATTTTCTTATGAAAGTATATAAATTTATTTTTTTGTAGATTTTATAGTACTTGAAATACAGAAATGTCTTGATGAATCAATAATTCTGGGTAGACTATTTATTTCGATGGAAAGAGCAATCATAGATGTCCATCAAGGACAACTGATTTTGAGAGTAGATGAAGAAAGGATTATTTTTTATATGCAAAAATATTAAGATTTTCAAGAGATAAGATCTCATCTTCATGATTTCAATTGAATTAATTGAAGATCTTGTAGAAGAATTTCAAGATGACAAATTAACTATCGATTCCATGAAAAGAAATTTACTCAATTCTGATACACCACAAGATGATTCCACCATTAGGAGCGAGGCAAAAATATTAAAAAAATATTACAAGGATGAGAAAATGCAATCAGAAGGAGTTCAACAAAAAATTAAAGTCAAAATACTTTCTTCCCATTTAAAATATGCTTATCTTGAGCTTGGATTATTTTCAGTAATTATTTTATTTCTCTTAACTGCTACACAAAAACATAAGTTGATTAAAATACTGTGTGTGTATATAGAGGAGCCATAGGATGAACGGTGGCAGATATAAATGAAATCAATCTTGCTATTTTTACACACAAAATTCTCATGAAAGATAGATACAAACCCATAGTTCAGCCACAAATAAGATTAAATCCGTCATACAAGAAGTAACAAAAATTGAGATACTGAAACTTCTGGTAGCACGTATTATCTACCCTATTTCTGATAGTTTATGGGCAAGTTCTATTCAGATAGTATCAAAAAAGAGGTATGGCAGTCATAAGAAATAAAAATGATGAACTTATACCTACTAGAACAGTTACAGGATGGAGAGTTTGTATTGATTATAGACGTCTCAACGATGCCATCAGAAAAAGTCATTTTCCTTTATCATTTATGGATCAAATGTTAGAAAAGGTAACATAATATGATTTTTACTATATTTTTATGAATACTCTGGTTATAACCAAGTACCAATAGCACCCAAAGATCAGAATAAGACAACTTTCACATGTCCTCATGGAACATGTGCCTATAGGAGAACGCCATTTGATTTATGCAATGCACCTGCCATATTTTAGCAATGTATGTTAGGAATTTTCTCAAACATGACTGAAAAGTTTCTAGAGATTCTTATGGACGATCTTAAACTTCTTGAAAAATCATTTGAAAATTGTCTTTATTCATTTACCTTAGTCCTTGAGAGATGTGAGGAGACAAATGTGATTCTTAATTGGGAGAATATCATTTTATGATTACAGAAGAAACTAATTTAGGACATAAAATTACTGCTAAAGGAATAGAAGTTGATAAGGCTAAAATTGTTACTATTGTAGGATTACCTCCCTTCTCCCCCCAAAAAAAATTATTAAAGGAATTAAAAATTTTTTAGGACATGAAGATTTTTACAGAAGATTCATAAAAAACTTTTCAAGAATTCCAAAACCTCTAACTAACCTTAGGATGAAAGATGTTAAGTTTGAATTTTCAAGTGATTGTTTAAAGGCCTTTGAAACACTTAAGAATGGATTATCAGCTGCTCCTACACTGTCTCTCCTGATTGGAATCGACCTTTTGAGATTATGTGCGATGCTAATGATATGACTATAGGTTTTATTTTAGGATAGAGAAAAGATACATTTTTTCATCCTATTTATAATGCTAGTAGGACATTGAACGAGGCTTAGCTAAAATATGCAACAACAGAAGAGAAATTATTAGCAGTAGTATTTGCATTTAATAAGTTTCATCCTTCTTTAATAGGAATCAAGGTTATTGTTTTCACTAACCATGCAGCTTTAAATAACTCTTTGCAAAGGAAGATGCTCGACCTAGATTATTAAGATGGATTTTACTACTGTGAAAATTTAACCTTGAAATTAAAGACAAGAAAGAAATAGAAAATCAAGTAGTTGATCATTTGTCTAGATTAGAGAAACCTTCCGTTGAGCTTACAAAAATAAAGGAAGAATTTTCTGATAAATATATTTTTTCAATTGTAACTCAGCCACCCTGATTTGCAGATATTATAAATTACTCGATTGGAAAGTGGATAACCCAATATCTCACTCACCAATAGAGCAAAAAGCTCATATCTAATGCAAATTATTACTTGTGGGATGGACCTTACTTGTTTAAAAATTATGCAAATTCTATCATTAGATGATGTGTGCTTGAGGAGGATATGGAGAACATATTTTATCAGTGTCATGATGAAGCATTTGGAGGACATTATGCTCCAATCCAATCGTCTTTAAAATTTAAGAAGGTGGATTTTTCTGGTGAATAATTCTTAAGAATGCTCGAGCATATGTCAAAAAATGTGATCAATGTTAGAGAACAGGTAATATCATAAAGAGAGACGAGATGTCGTTACGATCAATATAGGTATGTGAAATTTTGATGTTTTGGGAATAGATTTTATAGGTCCTTCTCCTTCTTCTCACTCTTATACATATATTCTCATGGCAGTGGATTATGTATAAAGATGGGTAGAGTAATTGCAACATGAAAAAATGATGCTCGTATAGTGTGTAATTTTCTTAAAATATTTTTACCAAATTTGACACAACATGAGTCATCATTAGCGATCAAGGGGCTCTACCCCATAGTCATAACACGGTGCGTAGAATCATAAGTATCCCCAAGCTAACCCATATAATGGCATACTTGTAACGCCCCAATTTTCTGAACCGAAATGCCATGCGGTGCCCATGACCCCGAAGGACCACAAGCTAACCCATGAATTATATCTTTACCTGAGCACTGAATAACTATACTATAAAATATGCAAAAACATAATACTTTAAGGCCATAAGGTTCAAATCTAAATAAATATCTGAGAAAATAATATCTAAATATGGTATAACAATACTAACATAAATCCAAAATAATTTTCTGACATGCTGTAGTCTGAAAACCTCTAAACTGAACTGAACAAGAAGTTGAGGGGACATGTTCCCAACTAACTCAATCTGCTGAAATAAATTGAAAACTGAAATAGTGATATGAATAATAACATAATTGTCCTAGAAGGATGAGGACTCACTGTTAATTACTACTGCTGGCTGACTCTGAAATTGCTAAGGGAGCTCTGGATCCCATGCTTCCAAACCTATGGTATAAGACACCATAGTTCGAGAAAAGTATGAGTCAGTACTTTGAATATACTAGTATGCAAGTGAGGTAGGCTAAATGCATGAGGTTCATATGTATGAAAAATACTGACTAACATGAATGTGAGAATACATGCATAAATACATAATAACTGTAACTAAAACTGTACTAGTACTGGATACTGAATTCTATGTACTGATTTACTGACATCTGAGTTTAATGAATAAAGAGGAACTAATGTTATATTACTGATAAAGAAAATAACTATTTTTGATAGTTCTGATTATGAAGAACTGATCTGATTGACCATATATAACAGTCCTAAAACTGAGTTCGTGATAACATGACTACTGAGTATGAATATTGATGATATATATTTATTGATAACATATCATGACTGATAACTGAATTTTAATAACTGATATATCTGATAACATGAGTTCTGATAACTGATAGCATGAATGACTGTATCTGATAGTCCTGAATCTGATGGAACTAGCTGAGTTCTGTACTGTATCTAAGTTGACTGTATCTATTAGTCCTGATATCCTTAAGAACTATCTGAGTTCTTTTACTGAGACTGATACTGAAACTGTAGGAAGTAGTTATCTAACCGATATGCCCCAAATATGCTATAATAGCTAAGATGGGGTCCAATCTCTGCCCTGATTGGAAGGGTGTCAATACCGCACCACTGGTAAGGACAAGCTGTGAGTGACCCTCATCTGGCAGGTACTCTAATGAGAATGGTGGGAACCCTCATCTAACAGGTTAAGTCACCTCATCTACCCTTAACTGACAGGTATTGATATCTCAACCTATGCTGGCTCTATAGTTCTGGAACCTAAGGACTGCTTCTAAGAATCACACCCTCTATTGGCTGGTGAGTTACCATCCTTGGGTTCGCTCGGTGTTGAATCCTACTCTCAACTGAATGACACTGAACTGATTATACTGAACTGATTTTCTAGTTCATACTAGAATTAACTGAACTGTTATTGATTGTTCTGTTTAACTGAACTGAACATGGACTGAGTTTATTGAGTTCTGATGACTAGCGGAACACTATTGAATTCTGTTAACTAACTAAATGCTATTGAGTTCTATTAGCTAATTGAGTTTAGTGATGTCTGAACTGAATACTGAACTAAACTATACTGATACTGAGATTTACTGAATTCCATAGACTGACCGTTAATTACTAAGATTACATGGATTACTGAGTACTGAGTAAAACTGAACTGATACTGCCTTTACATGAGTTTTTCTGAGTCATGAGACTGACTGAAGTCTACTGAACATGGCTTGACTGAGAGTATCGTGAAAATATAATATGGCTCTAGGCACCCAGCTATATTTTTTGGGTACAAGTACCCCCAGGACTCGATAGAAGGAAACTGACAAAGCATGACTTTCTTGAATACATGACCAACATCAACAATCCACAATACCATGACTTGGGGACTTTCATAACATACATGGTTATCATAATTTTGTACATAAATGGGATTGCAAATAGACATGGCATAAATTCATAGAGCTAGTTCATGAACAACCCAACAAGGTTTACAAGACACCTTCATAGCATAGAAACCATTTGGACATAGAGGTGTATCATGAATCCATCATTTAGTCACAATTTAGCTATATTACATGATTTCTAGTTTCTTAGGCATATTATCAAACACCTTACATGTACAATTTTAGACATAGGTAAAATCATCAATTCAACAAATCTTAAACCACCAAATTTATGAATTTCAACTTATATACTAACATGTTTCATAAAATTACTTACAGATTCCAACTTGGGAATCATCCAACACCAACAACATGAACATCAACGTCCAACTTGAAATTTCCAGAACTCAACATAAAGTTCATATGAATAATACTACAAAATAAATTAGTTTTCATGATTTCTTGAGATAACTCATGGAATAAATTTAATTTACATCAGCAACATGGTTATAATCAACCCATAACATAAATATCATTATTTATAAATTTGAAAGAGGGTTTTTGAGCTTCATGGATGAAATGAATCCATGAATCAACACTATACATACCTTAGATGAAAGATTCTTGAAGATTAACGGTGAAATTCCTTGATTCTTGAAGTTCCTATGAAAACCCTATACTTGTTCTTGATGAATTTTGAGAGAAAACAATCATATGTTGCTAAATTATGACTGATTCTCGTGTTTTTATTTATATATATAGAGGTGGGAAAGACTAAAATACCCCTGGAGAAAGAGAGAAAGATGCAGCTGTCCTCTGTTATTTTCAGGATGATAGGCTGAAGTAAATTGATCATAACTCTTTACTCAGATGTTCAAATTGAATGAAATCAATTGAATTGAAAATAGGACTCAAAGATCTTTCCATTGATATATAGCAGATCTCCCAGTTCAAAATATTCAAGAAGTTATGATTGTTTGAAGTTGACCCTAAAATGCTGAAAACTGGGCAAGCAGTGGAGTTGCCAGGCGACGCAGGCCTTATCGCCCGTAGCTACTGTTTTGGGAATCCAAAAGTGCCCTTACACTACTCCAAAAATTTTGAAACTCACCCGGGATATACTACAACCTTTCCACATCACAACGCATCTTGAAAATCCAAAAACAGAGGTCGGGAAGGTCGTCAAATAAATCCCCAAAATTTAGAGGTATAAAATGAAACTAAGTGTTTTCAACAGTTAGCAAAAATTCTTCCAAGTGTTGGATTTTATTATTAAGACTCAAGGATCTGAGTTAGGCTTAGAATTTTATGGGGTATTACAATATCTCCCCCATGGTAATATTCATCCTTGAATAAAACTGACTAAAAGGGAAGAAATTAATAAGCTGAACATGAACTGAACATGAATGACTGAAATGTGATTTCATTACTATTAAGATAAATTTATATTATACTGGACATGCATATCTAATGCATGTGTAACTGATTCATGAGTGCATGACTGAGTGTTCTGATGAACTGAGTTTCTCAAAATAAGAATACATATCTGGTGCATAACTGATAAGCTGAATCCATGCATATCTGATGCATGATTATATGACTGAACTGGCTCATGAACATACGACTGAATACGCAATAGTAAAAGATGCCAAGTTTAACTAAAAACTGGGCATAAAACTAAATACCAAGTTTGGTACTGAAATCTGAATATGAGAACGAGTAAGTTTAAGGAAGACTGTTACATTGAACTTAAAATACTGATGAGTTTGAGATTAATTACTCAATATGGATGAGTGGAAACATGAGGACATAACTGAGTCTAGAACGTGATACATGAACTGAATATCATGATATGAACTGAGTCTGTAATGTGTGACATGGATAGATTATCATGAACTAAACTGAGCCATTGAGTACATGGCTTACGATTGAGATTTGGAGTTAGAAGGCCATCTTATAAGTAACCCTTCCTCTAAGTTGGATTCATGACGTGAAGAGAGACCAGTATGTTTATGTCATAATAGTTTGAGGGATTAGAGTGTATCTCCCTCTTGGGACACTATGTCCCTTGAAGAATGTTGGACTCCCTTTACTGAAATATTGAGGAAAACTAAGGCGATGCACAAGGCATGTAGGAATTGAATCGTGATATAATTATCTGATATCTAGAATTGAGGCATGATACATGAAATGGGTTATACTCACAACTGCTAGGATACTCTATCTTGGAATAGTTACATTCAAGCCTATCATTAATACTACACCCTTGTATAAAATAATCATGCAATAATCTGCTCTTAACATGAAACATTTTCTCTCGCCTATCTAAGCAACCGCTCATCACTACACTATTTTCATAAAGAGAGCTGACTAAAGGGTTAAATCAGGAGGTCCTAAAGCATGAATCGATACAAACTGAACTTGACACATGACTGTAACCTAAGGAATAGAATATCAACAACATGAATTTACAAAAAAGGTATGAACTAAGGATATACATGACATAGTCTGAATTTATCTTATCTGTAGGGGTATAGCATGAGTCATGAAAGCTGAGTATACTATAAAGCATGATACGTGTACATGAGTTATGAGCTGCATGACCTAAGTTTTGAGTTTTTTGTATTTGTGAGGCATAATTCGTGACACTGAGTGATTTAGATCTGACTCCCTATGCTGGGAACTGAAAGCGCACACGATTCTATGAAAAACGTGTGAACATATGCCATGTTCATGGAATTGATTCATACTGCAGGGTAAACTGAGATCCTTTATACTAGGAACTGAAATCGTACATGATTTATGGAAAAGTGCATGATTGTGGTTTGTGACCTTAGAGTTGATATGTAAGACCTGAGTGGATTTTATGATAGCTAAAGTATAAATCTTTGTACTGAGAAGAGGATGGGTTGGGAATCATTTTCCCTTACTGCTTTTCTATACATACTGGCACTAATACTGGAATCTGAGAGTCTGACTTCGTCATTTGATCTATTTCACATACTTATACTCTGTTCGACACCTTCCCATCATACTAAACACATCAGCTGCTTCTGTTTCCTCATATACTACTAATATCATATCCACACCTTCATGCTTAATTTTAAGTAAATAAACTTAAATTCTAGCTTACACTGTTCAAGCCTCTTGATTTATCTTGGTACCACTATCCCCATAAATACATAATCTAATCAGACTGGATAATACTATCCTAACTCATCTACTAGTAAACTCTTGGGTCTATGCTTAAAATTCTAGGTCTATACTGTCATAGGATTCTGAGAAGGGATCTAATGGCATATCAAAAATTAGATTTGAGTTTACAAAGGAGTTCTCATGACCATAAATAAAATATCGACAACTTTGGAACATGACTGAACTGAGGGGATATTGTCTGAGCATATGGCAAATCCCATAACTGTCTCCAGGGACTGCATGAGAAAGCCCTATTTTTAGGATTTGAGCTTTACTATTTCTGTTACCTTGAAAGTAAGGTAAGGTTGACATGAGGGGAGCCTGATATGAATCTACATGGGTTTCTTAGAGAACCTTGCTATAGCACGATCTTAAGACATGAAAGAAGGGAAACTGTTCCTAAAACATCTCATAGCCTCCTACACATAAGTGTGGTGCACAACACGTCCATGTACAAGACTCTACTTGATGTAGCTTTCAGACTTCCTAGGACACTGTTGAACCTTAGGCTCTGATACCAAGTTTGTAACGACCCAATTTTTTGAAACAAAATGCTACAGGTGCCCATGACCCCGAAGGACCACAAGCTAACCCATGACTTATATCTATACCTGAGCACTGAATAACCATACTGTAAATATGCAAAAACATAATACTGTAAGGCCATAAGGTTCTAATATAAATAAATATCTGATAAAATAATATCTAAAAATGGTATAAGAATACCAATATAAATCTAAAATAATTGTTTAACATGCTGTAGTATGAAAACCTCTAAACTGAACTGAATAAAGAATTGAGGGGACATGTTCCCAACTAACTCCGTCTACTAAAATAAACTAAAAATTGAAATAGTGATATGAATAATAAAATAATTGTCCTCGAAGGATGAGGACTCACTATTAATTACTGCTGCTAGCTGACTCTAAAATTGCTAAGGGAGCTCTGGATCCCGTGCGTCAAAACCTATAGTATAAGACACCATAGCACGAAAAAAGTATGCGTTAGTACTTTGAATGTACTGGTATGCAAGTGAGGTAGACTGAATGCATGGGGTTTATATGTATGAAAAATACTGACTAACATGAACGTGAGAATACATGCATGAATACATAATAACTATAACTATAACTGTACTAGTACTGCATAATGAATTCTGTGTACTGATTTACTGACATCTGAGTTTACTGAATAAAAAGGAACTGATGTTATATTACTGATAAAGAAAATTACTGTTTCTGATAGTTCTGATTATGAAGAACTGATCTGATTAACCATATATAACAGTCCTGAAACTGAGTTCGTGATAACATAACTACTGAGTATGAATACTGATGGCATGTATTTACTGATAACATATCTTGACTGATAACTGAATTCTGATAGCTGATATATCTGATAACATGAGTTCTGATAACTGATAGCATGAATGACTGTAGCTGATAGTCCTGAATCTAATGGAACTAGCTGAGTTCTGTACTGTATCTGAGTTGACTATATCTGTCAGTTCTAATATCCTGAAGAACTATCTGAGTTCTTTTAATGAGACTAATACTGAAACTGTGGGAAGTAGTTATCTAACTGACATGCCCCAAATAGCTATAATAGCTAAGATGGAGCCCAATCTCTGCCCTAATTGGAAGGGTGTCAATACAGCACCACTGGTAAGGACAAGTTGTGAGTGACCCTTATCTGGCAGGTACTCTAATGAGAATGGTAGGAACCCTCATCTGACAGGTTAAGCCACCTCATCTACCCTTAACTGACAGGTATTAATATCTCAACCTATGCTGGCTACATAGCTCTGGAACACAAAGACTGCTTCTAAGAATCACACCCTCTACTGGCAAGTGAGTTCCCATACTTGGGTTCGCTCGATGCTGAATCCTACTCCCAATTGAATGACACTAAACTGATATATTGAACTGATTTCCTAGTTCATACTAGAATTAATTGAACTGTTACTGATTGTTCTGTTTAACTGAACTGAACATGGACTGAGTTTATTGAGTTTTGATGACTAGCGGAACACTACTGAATTCTGTTAACTGACTAGATGCTACTGAGTTCTATTAGCTGACTGAGTTTAGTGATGTCTAAATTGAATACTGAACTAAACTATACTAATACTGAGATTTACTGAATTCCATAGACTGACAGAATATTACTGAGATTACGTAGATTACTGAGTACTGAGTAAAACTGAACTGATACTACCTTTACATGAGTTTTCCTGAGTTATGTGACTGACTGAAGTCCACTGAACATGGCTTGACTGAGAGTATCGTGAAAATATGGCATGACTCTAGGCACCCAGCTATATTTTTTGGGTACAAGTACAAAATCACAAAGATGGCCTAAGATCATTTCTCCAACCAAGTACAATCTAAATTAGCTATGAAAGACTAGAGGGGAAAGTTCTATTTAGCACAAGTACATAAGAGATGAAGACAATCAACCTTACACACATGGCATGCGAGTACCGTCAAGAGGAGTCAATCATTCTAGCCGCTCAAGAAAAAGATGAGGTATTCATTAACTTTCCAAAGTCAACTCTTGGAGTCATAAAAAGATGGAAAATATCATTACAAAGTTTCTCACGTCCATGCCTTCGGATTTTGTAAAAAACATTCGGATGGAGGGGTTTTTTTGCCTTTGTATCTGCACCATACATAATTTTCTAATTATGGAAATAACTCAAGCCATAGTCTCATATTGTTAATCATAGTGTAGGCCAACTATCCATATGGTTACTCATACTTCACCAATGGATATGGATATGATCCCAAATCGTCAATGCTATAGGTACTCAGACTTCCCTTGCATTTTATAACTTCAATGCCATGGGTACTCAGACTTACCCTGCTCCTACTGATAGAAAAACAATCATGATGGAAGACTCATCTAGTTTAATTCAAACTAAAATGGACGACTAATAATAACAAATAACTAGTTCATGCAAATGTGGGCACCATCAGAGTGCCTGAATATTACAACTCAAATAAAAATAGAGGTAAGGATTATCCAAAAGAGCAGAGAAGTATGCAGAAAAATCATTAATATAGGCCCAAATGTCATAAATAAGGAAACACCCCTAAATAATGAGGTAGTAGTGTCCCCACTGCATAAATAATTAAGGGTAGAAGAGATAAGGGTACTTCCTAAAATCACATCAAGGGCTGCTATCATATGCATACCCTGTATTATCACCATCCTCCTTAAGATCTAACTACTCGGCCGGGGCCTCATCATCACTATCCACCCAATAAGTTGGAATCCTACTTCGGGGCATCAGAACTTCCATAGACCCTTCACCTCTTTCCATATCTTGGTAAATAACTAATCCCTTTTTCTCCCTAGAGATCATCTTTTTATGTGTGCTCTGAAGATCCTGGTGTGATGCTGCCAAAGAGGAGTAGGCTTCCTCAAGCTGATCAATAGTAGCTTTTTTCCTTTTTTGGTACTCCTTGCACTCATCATAATCAGCACGTGACACATACAAGTGATAGGTGGTAGAGGGCTCTCCCGACCCTTGAGGAAAACTATCCACAAGCTCTTTAAGTGTTACAATATTAACTCCAATCTCTTCAAGAAGTCCCATGGTGGTTGGCCTATGAGGCTCAGGTTCACTACATGTTAGCTCTTCCAAGTTGATCTTTCTTTCCTTACTTTTGCCCCGTGTGTCCTCTCTTCAAATCCTCAATGGGTAGATGGGGGTGATAGGGCATACCCATGTATTACTAGCATAGTCTTCCACCCCTGCTCTCTTGCACAACTCAGTAATCAAAAAAGGGTAAAAAAGATTCGTACCACCATGGTTTTTGAAAGAATCTATTTCATTGACCACAAGTTGACCAACATCAGGGACTGCCATTATAAGGGTAAAAAAGGAGATACTTGGCTACAAATGATGTGCAACCATATTAGAGCCTCAAAAGTGAAATCATTCATGGAGATGTTGCTTTTAGTCTTGGAACACAAGACTTCCTTTTTGGGACATAGCCATTGTGCCAACCAATTACTCGATTTACACCCATTCGCCTTGAATTCACCTATGTCTGCCTGCTTAATCCCATATACATCATTGATTAGCTTAGCCCCAACTTTCACCAGCTTTCCCCGCATCTTTACAATCACATTGAGTGGGTCTGACAAAGATATTTCACTGATATTGGCATAAAATTCATGGACCCATTGCTCATTTGTAAGGCATAGATCTGGGATAAAGCATCTCCATCCTATGGCTTCAAGTTTGTCATGAAAAGTTGGTAGCTTCTCTAGCATATTCTCCAAACAAATTCTTTTTTCCACCAACAACTTTGTATTTAAAAGATCACTGTAGTAGTAAGTGTCGCATTCAGGTGCCATGAATCTGATGTGATCAAAATTATCCATGAGGTTGTCCTGAAATCATGAGACACACATTATATCTTTCAATTTGTGCTAGATTATCATTAAAGTTTATTGGATTAAGTTCTTGGGGTTGCTTGGTTAAAAATTTAGGAGTACAGGATTTTTGACATGATAGGAACCTTCCCTTAGTTTCCGCAATCAAAGAATAAGAGTCGTGTCTGCGCTACCATGCTCATAGTTTATGGCTGCGATCATGACACCTGAGGCTTGTTCCATTTTAGTTCTGAATATTCAACTTCCTCCCAATTTGAGGCTACCAGAATATTCTACAATGTGGGTGCAAATGAAGGTCATGTGAACAATGCTACTGGTGTGTGTGAATGTGCCCTTCAAAAGTAAATGCCACTATTGAAAGCTCATTTGAGAAATTTATCAAACACTAGGTGTGCATATCACATCTGTCTACCATACACACTATTGGGTACTCAAGGTTTCCCCACTCGTGTGTACGCCTCATCAAGAAACCAAAACCACAACAATAATAGGTACAACAACATGTAAAGTATAATAATTAAAACTATAGGCCCTTTTCTTAATCATGCACTCAATGGACTATTTTCCAAAATGAAAGCAATGGTTCATGTCACCTACCGGAGTTGTGATGCAGGAGAGATATGCATGGAGGCTAATCGAGAGCTTACAACTTGGCCAATCAATGTAGCTTAGATATGAGAGTGAAATCTTAAAAAGGGAGTGCGAGGGAAGTGAAGGATACTAGGGGTTAAATGACTGAAATAACCGTGACCGACGTCAGAGGCCGCGACCACGGGCACCCGTATAGCCACGATCGCACATAATGGCCGCGATCATGGTACCTGAGAGCAGTTTTTGCTCCCCGATTCAGTATTTTATTCAATTTTCACAGAATTTTCCTGCTTGGATTTTCAAAGTAAAATTTCACACTTTACCTTTATCAAAGCTCATTCAATGCAATCTAAAGTGTCACAAATGCATGGGTTATTCAAATTCAAAATACAACATCTATACTACAAAAACATAATAAAAAGGATACAAGACACTCTCGTGGCATTTGTGGGTTGCCTACCACCTAGTGCCTTAGTTATCATCGTGGCACGATGTCTTTCTTCTTTCAATCTCATGGCGGGTCCTCAAACCCCTCATCTTTCACTGTCTTATTTTTAACATCCACCACGGATACTACGTGGAGCTCCACCATTTGCTTCTTTGACTTGTAAATTTTAAACGATACCTCATTTTCTTACACCTAAAATTTCATTTCCCCTAACTCTAGATCATCAACGGCTCTCTCGGTGGCCAAGAAAGGATGACCAAAAATGATAGGCACTTCTTTGTCCATCATACAATTCAATACAATAAAATTCACCTGGAGAATGAATTTACCCACCTTTATGAGGACATTAAAAATTATACCTACCGGTCTTCTTATGGATCGGTCCGCCATCAAAAGTTGTATTGAGGTCAGTGTAGGAGTGTCCAAACCAAGTTTCTTATACATGACAAATGACATTAGGTTGATGCCTGCACCAAGGTCATAAAGAGCTTTTGCAAACTCATCATTACCAATGATGCAAGGGATAGTGAAGGATCCGGGGTCATTTTTCTTTTTTGCAACTTTGCTATCCATGATAACACTACACCCATGAGTAATTTTAATGGTAGTACCTTCAACGAGCTTCTTCTTGGACATTAACTTCTTCAATGGTATCCCAGAATATCTTGAATAGCCTTAAGTAGTGGGATATTTAGGGAAAGATTGGTAAGTTTTTCCATAAATTTTCTCAATTTGTCACTCTCTTCCATTTTATGCAACCGTTGAGGGAACAGAGGAGGAACATAGATGGTTGGATTTGCTTCTCCTTGCGGCTTTTCAATTTCAACCACTTCCTCATCGCTTTTGTCTAGCTCTTTCTCATTATTTGCTTTTATTCTTTGAGGGGTTACCTCCTTTGCCTTGGCCTTAGGCATATTTGCACTCACCTCTCCTCTAAGGGGTTCTTCAAATGCTTTCTCACTTCTAGTGACAATTGCTAGGACTTGTGCTTCATTCTTTAGGTTAGCAATTGTGTCACTCAAAAGTCCACCTCTAGCCCTTGTATTTATTTGCATGGAGATTTACCCGACTTGGGTCTCCAGTTATTTGATGGAGGTGGAGTGAGACACCACTATTTGGGATAGTACGGAGAAGTCACCCTTTAACTCATGGACCATTTTATCCGTACCTTCAACTCTACTTAAGATTCTTACCAAAACATCTTCGATCTTGAACTTTTTGGGGTCAATGATGTTTGACTCCTTGGCCTTAACCCTATCATGAGGAGGAATGTAGTTGTCATAGTTACATTTTCTATCTCTCCAATCTCTATCTCTATCTCAATTCATCTAACCTTGATTTCCACCTTGCCTTTGATAGGCGAGGCGGGACCCCCCGAGTAGTTTGCCAAGTACCGAATTTCTTCATCCAACTTTTTTCCTTATCATCATCTTCATAAGGCTTTGATGTTATGGAATTTACCATTTTTTCCTCTTTTGTGGGTATTCCCATAACATGTTTCATTAGAAGCTTATGATGGGTCATCATCTTGGCTATGTTCTCCTCCTTCTCTTTTTCTCATTTTCTTTACTCTTTGGTCACCACGGAGGTAGTAGAAGGGGTTTTAGAAGCATCGGCATCATGGGTGTGCCATCTTTAGTTTTTCTTGGATACTTCACCTATCAATTGAAAAGCCCCGAGGTGATGCAATCTTATAATAGAGCCACCCACTGCATTATCCACAACCATTTTGTTCAATAGGTCAAGAGCTCTATAGAAAATCGCAAGGAGCATCTTATCCGGGACCTCATGATTCGGGCATTAGGCTAGCTTTCCATTAAACCTCTCCCATATTTCAAATAATAGTTCTCCATTCAATTACCGAAAGTTTACAATCTCATCCTGCTTTTAAAGCATTTTTTTATGGTGGGAAGTATCTATCAAGGAACACCGTGGTGAGCTCCTCCAAAGAGGTAATTTAGCTGAGTGGAAGTGAGCGGAGCCTTATCTGCCTCGTCCATTAGTGAAAATTGGAAGAGTCAAAGCCGTATGGATTCTTGTGTAATATATGCTATGTTAAATGGCACACAAACTTCCACAAAATTTTTCAAATGATCATCTGGGTGCTTATATGCTTAACCCCCATATAATCCTTTTATTTGTAACATATGAAGTATAACGCTAGTCGCATGAAACACACCATTTCTGTTGGTTGGTGGGATGCATATAGCACTTGTTTTCCCCACATTATTCAATTGGCCCTCATCGTCTAGTGGAGCATCAAAGGGGCCAAAATTACTTGCATTATCGCTCATCACTCCGTTCATACTTTGATCACCTACAAAATAGTTAAAAACAAAAAATAAAGTAAATTACCCCACACCAGGTATTCCCAAGTAATAATAGCACCACATAAGTAAAATTTATATTTCACTCCCCATAACGACGCCATTTTGATAACACTCAATTCACTCCCATATTTGAGGGATGAGGTGGTTATTGTCAAGTAACCCAATGTAAATTAGGATCGAATCGCAAGGAGTGAATGCTATAGACTTCCAACCTATGGGTACTCAAGTTACTATAATATTACCTGAAATGCTAATGGAAACAACATGTATAAGTAAATGGGGGAAATTTGTCGAAAGTTCTTCACACAAACTTTAACCAGTATAGAGTGAATGCTATCTTTGGTCTAAATATAAGGTTTGGAGAAATCTTGGGATTGTGTCTCCTTAGAGGTAATGTATATGGGATAATGTTAGTTTATCAAGGGATTTAGTTGTTAAGTAATGGGTAGGTTAGGTCGAAGGTCATTGAGATCAATATTTCGATTAAATTACAATGATTTCACCTATTGGCTCTTTTGAGCACCTAATAAGTGTGGAGTTTATGTAACCACCCAAAACCTCAACCAAGCATTCCTATTTCTAGGATGATGCTCTTGACATGATTTACACTTCCTAAACATTTATTTCTAAGTTTGTAAAGGGTAGTAAACCATAGACTTAGTTGTTTACCATTGCCTTGTCCCTCGATAACCCTCTTTTGAGGATTGGGTTACCTAATATTCACCTATGTCCCTTTTTCAAGGATGACAAAGGGTTTCTAGAGCTTGGAGTTTTCACCCATAAAACCAATTTGGAAACTTAGAGTTTTCACCCATTAAATCCCCACTCATAAGCTTAAGCAATGGTGAAATCCATACTCAACAACTAAAACCATGCAAACACAACAATACGCACAAACAATTACACACTAATTCAACATAATCCGAAGACTAAATTACTTAGCTACTTATGAAGAAAGTAAAGAAATATATACGATATGGGTCAACCAAAACATTCATTCTTCAACACGAAACTAAGAAATTTGAGTCTCCAAGATTGATTACACACTTGCCCAATTAAGGCTTCAAGCTTAGAATTCAAAACTATATTATGAGACAAGTAATACCTAAAGAAGAAAGGGTTTTTTCTTATATATGATTTGGGATTCGTCCATGACATTTTATAATTCTACCCTTGGGCCAGTTCTCATTGATTTGCGATCGCGTACATTTGACTGTGACCACACCGACGTGATTTTGATTAGATTCCACGACCGCATTGCTCTAACCATCTTTATTAACCGTGACCACAGTTAGAGGACTGTGGTTGCGGTAACCAAGCTTGATATAATCCATGTCTTCAACTGTACTCTTCTATGCTTTCATTTTATCATTTTCAGTTCTAATCCATATCTTTTGCCTCCTTAGCTTTTTTACCTATATCGAGTAGATATTAGTACATCTAACCATAATTTTGTCTCATTTGTGCATTCAAATCAAGGCATTGTGCATGAATAATGAGTATGAATAAGTGGTAAAAACACCACTCATCAGTCCTAACTCCTATTCTATATCATTTGTTTCGTACCCAAATTTAATTGGGAGACAGGTATTTTCAGATTGGTAAATTCTTCTAGGGAGAAAGATTCCCAATCTTAGGCCAATGGGGACCATTTCATATCATTCTATTTTCTTTATAAATTTTGTGGTTGGTCACACCAATGTTGTTGCGAAGGAGGAAAGAATTAGTATTTTTGTTATTTTTAGTTGGATTTTGTGTAACGGGGTTGTTCCATAAGAGTTGCCGCTTGGGAATATTCTGGCTCCGGTAGTGGTTGAGAATGTCTTAATGTTCTTACTATTCCTCGGGACTTAGAGGCACCTTTTGATGTCGATACTGATATATTATAAAATCCTTTACTTATGGTGTCTGTTTACTTGGTTCAGGGTCCCTTCTCTTTTTTTACCTCATTTGTGATTGTGTATTTCAGTCTCAAGATTACTTAAGACTCTTTTGTTCTTCTATTTTTACCCTGGTAGGTGACTCTGGGATTGCCAAAAAAGTCTATAAGGGGTGTGTGGTATCTGTTAAAGAGTCTTGGTGGATTTTTTTGACTCGGATATATGGATTTTGATGTCATTTGGGAATGGATTAGTTGCACTCATGCTATTTTTCATTAGATTTTCGAATTCATAAAAAGGTTTCCTTTAGGCTCCCTGGTAAGTCAGTTATGGAATGGGAGAATGGTTTTATTTGGTTCCTTAGATTTTAAGAAAAAGGTTATATCATATCTTAGATCTCAGAGATTGGTCTCCAAAGGGGTGTCTCTATTATTTGGTCTAGATTATTGATTCTAACTCGGTAAGTCTTTTTTTGCATTTGGTTTTGGTGGTGAATAAATTTCCTGGGGTCCTTTTTGATGACCCTCATCGTGTCTTTCTAATTGGGAGGTTGGTTTGGGATTGGTCTTGTTGTGGACACTTGTCCAATTTTTATTCCTTAGAAAATAGTTTCGGTGGGGTTAAAGGAGCTTAAAGGAGCAATTTAGGGATCTCTTAGATAAACGTTCTTTTCATCTTAGTGTTTCTCCATGGGGTATTTTGTTCTTGTATGCATAAGGAGAATGGTTTCCTTGAAAATAGAAAGGTTGTTGGTTAGTGAATAAAGAATTTGGAGTGTCCTTCTTATTGAGAGGACCGTATATGTATATTCCATTCTATGTAGGGTATTTTGATAGTATTGAATGATAGTTGGTAGATCCTAGGCTTGAACCTAGATGCTTGATCTTGGTAAAGAGAGTTTATTAGCTCAATAATATCAATGCCGGAATTGTGGGGGGTAATTTGGTAGGTCAGGGTTCTAGTTATTAGATTGGTTATATCATGGAGATTGCATATATCTTTGTCCTTATAGTTGCATTTTATTGTTGGCATGAAATCGATTATTAAATTCATGATTTTGAATGTGGATTTTGCCACAGTTGAAGGCTTTGACATGATTACTCATTTAATTGATTTTCCATAGATTATGATGTATTATTCACACTTTATTTATGTTTATGAACATTATGGGATACATGGGAATGTTAAATGGATTTCGGGGTACTATGGATTCCCCAATTACATGATTTTGGACTTGGAAATTATATGTCCTTAAAATTGTTTGTGAAATTGCCATTGAATATAATATTGTCATATGGTTTAACTATTCTTTAATCTCTACATTGCATGCATGGTTAAGGGAACATGAATTGGTTTTGGTTAGATTCAAATGATTATGAAAAGGTTTTGGTGGCCATGGTCTGATTTTAAATGATTTTGGTTTAATTAGAAACCTTGGAGTTAATTTGGTCTCATGGTTTTTGCATGTCTATCTTCTAAATTGAATGATGTTTATTCCATTGGGAATTTTTAAGATTTTTACTTTTTGTCATGTGAGAAATTCAATAAGCTTTCCATCGATATAAGATTTTCCTAAATTCGATAACTGGGTAAAAAGTTATGACTTTTTCAAGTTCCCATCGTAAAATAGTACCATATTAGTCAGTGATGCACCGCGCTACAAGAGAAAATAGGATTTGTCAAATTCCAGTAGGGGTCCGTGATAGTAGCGCGTCGGGCCAAACTTCCAGGTCGCAAATGAAGTGGCAATGCGATGGCTCCGTGTCACACCATCCCTCAATTTTCCATTTGTCAAATTCCAGTGACATGGCCCAATAGTGCCGTATCGCACCAGGGGTTCAATTAGGAAAATTTCACTGAAATTAAATAACATGTCTAGGGTTAAAAGGGTTAATTTTTCACCCTTATTTAAGCCCTTTAACACGAGATTCAGCTATTTGAAACCCAAAATAAACTAGTTTCTCTCAATTTTCTCTCAAGAACATGCTAGGGTTTCAATTAGGGATTTAATTTCAAGAAAGTCTCTCCGTCAATCTTCGTTAAACCAAGAACTAAGGTATGCATTGTGTTGATTTATGGATTCCTTTCATCCATAAAGCTCAAGAACCCTATTTTAAATTATGAATCATGATATTTATGTTATGGGTTGGTTGTAACCATGTTTATCTTGTTATATGATTCCCAAGGTGGAATATTTATGTGTTTTTCATGAAACTCCATTAGCAAGTGAGTGAAATCCATAAATTGATTTGTTTATAATGTGTCAATTTGATGATTATGCCTATGCCCTATGGGTGTATGCAAGGTGTTTGATAAAATGCCTAGGAAGATAGAAATTATGCACTATAGCTAAATTATGATCCAAATGACTTCCATGTTATTCTTATGTATTGAAATTTGTTTGTTGGATTGCTCATGAGTTAGCCTTATGAAATTATGCTACATGCTATCTTATTCACGTATCAAGCTATGATAATCAAATGCCCATGAAATATCTCCAATTATTGTATTATGGATTTTTGATGATTGGTCATGCATTCAAGAATGTCATGCCTTGTCGTTTCCTTCCATCGAGTCCTGAGGGTAATTGTATCCAAAAAATATAGTTGTGTACCTATCTTTAATGTCATGTTTTCATGATATCCTCAGTCAAGCGATGATCCATAGAAATCAGTTAGTCATGTGACTCACGAAATCTCAGTAATTCAGTAATCTCAATACTATTTTGTTAGTCAATGGAATCCATTTAATTCAGTCTAGTTCAGTTCAGTAATCCATGTTCAGTGTCTATTTAGATGGGAGTAGGAATTAGCACCGAGTGAACCCAAGGATGGGAACTCACCTATTATATGAGGGTGTAATTCTTAGAAACAATCCTTTCGTTCCAGAACTATGTAGCCAGTGTAGATTGAGACATCATAGCCTGTTATATAAGGGTAAATGAGGTGGCTTAACCTGTTATATGAGGGTTTCCATCGTTCTTACTAGAGTTACCTGTTATATGAGGGTTACTCACAGAGTTTCCTTACTAGTGGTGCGGTATTGACACCCTTCCAATTGGGGTTACAGATTGAACCCCAACTCAGCCATAATGGCATATTATGGGCATATCAGTTAGATAACTACTTCCCACAGTTTTAGTTATAGAATTTAGGACTGCCAGATATAATCAACTCAATATAGTATGGAACTCAGCTAGCTCCATCAGATTTAGGACTGTCATATACAATCACTCATGTTATCAGTTATATCAGTCATCAGAACTCAGTTATCAGTCATGTTAGTTATCAGTAAACTCATGTTATCACGATCTCAAATATAGTTACTATGTGTTCATATATGTATTCTCACATTCATATTAGTTAGTTAGCCAGTATTGTTCATGCATATGAACACCATGCATTTAGCCTTCCTTACATGCATACTAGTACATTCAAAGTACTGACGCATTTGCACTATGGTGTTTTATACCATTGGTTCCAAAGCACGAGCTCCAAAGCATCAGTAGATTCCAGATATCAGCAGTCAGTTAGTAGTGAGTCCTCATCCTTTGAGGATATGATTATTTCTTTATTATCTCATTAATTAATTTATTAGTCAGAGTTAGTTGGGGACCTGTCCCATCAACTCCTTATTCAAACAGTTTAGTCAGTTAGAGGCTTTTCAGAATAGTGTGTTCAGACAGTTATCTCAGTGTTTTGGGTATTTCATACCCCATCCATATGTTATAATTTATTAGTTATGTTACATATTTGAACCTTATTGCCTTTCAGTTCATGTTTCCGCATTCATATTGTATATTATGTAGTATACAGGTACAAATATCAGTCATGGGTTAGCTTGTGGTCCTTCGGGGTTATGAGCACCATGTAGCATTTTGGGTACCAGATCTGGGGCATTACACTATACTGATCTCTAGGTAATATTTGGTTGAATAAAGTTTTGGGTACAGGAAAACCAAGCGTCCCTAGTGCACGTCTTTGCTGATACCCATTAGAATAGAGAATTATGTTCATAGATATGATAGGATGAAGGTAGTGGTTAATCTTAAATTTCCTTCTAGCGGTGGACTTCAAGGAAAGGTCGGGTTGTATATGTTAGTGATACTCTCCTCTCTCAATTAAGAGATTACTCTACTAGTGTTGCATGCATTCTTATAGCACTTATGACTAAGGTTCACATTTTGTATTCGCCTTGTTCCCTGGATATAAGACTTGACCTTGTGTTAAGTTACTCATGGTATGTGTGGTTGAGTTTCTTTCATTGTCTAGTCTTAAGGACTCCTCTTATAGTACGGTTTGGTCAGGATGATTCTTCATTATGGTCTAGATGGTTGTTGTAAAGTACTTCATGCCTATAGTGTCGTATCTTGTCTCTAGGATCTTGCCTTGGGAGGTATGGATAACTCTTGTGATTTAATTTCCTAAATGACTCTTCTTATGTTAGGATGGTAGTGGTTTGGAAAGTATGGTGATGTGTTGAAATGGGAAATATAGAAGCCCCTAAGTGGGGAAGAGTCTAGGAAAACTACTCAAAGTTAAGATTTTGGAAAGTGAGGTAAGGTTGTTGTCATGGGAAATGGTTAGGAAAGGAATGGGTGGTGAAAACCTTGTGAAGGTTGTAAAAAGGGATAGATTTTTTGATGGATAGGTCATACTGTGGGTATATAAGTCGTAGGCTTGAATGTTGTGATTGGTATATATACCAATAATTGTGTTGGGTACTTGAGATGTGTTATAGGGCATGGTTTTATGAATTATTTTCATGGATTAGTATTTGTATGATTTTAGATGTCAATTATAGGTTGGGGGTTTCGGTTATAGCGGTTGGATATGGTTTGTCCATGTCCTTTACTCATGGGTTCCATAATATAATAGTGATGGACGCGAAGTAGTATTTTAGGATAGATGTAAGGAGTAGGGCCCGATGCACAAAGTTAACTCCTTTTATCTTTGTTTAAGCTTGAATAGGGAAATGGTGGTGTATAGTTAGAATCAAACTCTCATAGTGATGTGCCTCGATAAATTCTAAATCGAATTGGACTTACTCTTTAGCATGAGTCCATTCAGCCGATATTCTATGAGTTTGCATTAGGGTAAGGTGTGGATGGTCCTTGGTTGGTTGGTTCCTTTAGGTGGTATTGGTATCTTGGATTCCTTGTTCTTTAGGGAGGTACCAATGAGATTTTATATTGGAAAGTTCGTCAGTTGCAAACAAAAGGTGTGGCTTAGGTAAAGGTTCTATGGCAGAACCAAAAGTCTGAGAAAGCCATTTGGGAAGCGAAAGGGGAATGTAGTCCAAGGATCCGTGTTAGTTTTTAGTTCCATAAATCCATGCATAAGGTGTATGTTCTTCAACACATATTTTTTTCTAACTTGGTTAAAGGTTAGGAATGGTTCCTCTTGCCTCTTTGTTTTCTAACTTAGTTAGAGGTTGGAATAGAGATGTTGGGGCGTAAATCGTGTTTGGGTTATATTGTGATCTTCTTACCTTGGTTGTGTATCCTTGCTTCCTATTTTTGTTGAGTAAAAGTTTGTTGGGTATTAATGTGTTATCTCGTGTTTGTCCCTTACCCTTACCCATCATTTGAGGACGAATGATCCTAATGGGGAGACTAAAATACCCTAGTCTTGGAACCTTGCAAAATTTCCTTGGTTTTAGACTTACTGAACTTGGTATGACTCAAGGGTACCAATCTTACCCTTGAATACGACTTGTGGGATGGCTTGGTGGTTCACTCGTACACTAGGAAGTGTGTTTGGGATAACTACTGCCCAAGATATGACTCATCTTTGTACGAGTCATATAGGAACATACGAGTCATGCAAGGCGAGTCGTATGGTGCTTATTTGGGTTGTCTTATGGAATCTTCCCAAGGTACGATTGGTGGGTATGATTTGGTGTACCACCCATACCCTTGGGTATGAGTTAGAGAGGTATGAGTCGTATAGAAACCAGTTGGTAGGGTCTTGACAAGGTCTTAGGTACGAGTTTGGGTACTACTTGTACCCTAAGATACGGATAGTATAGGTGAGTCATATCCCTAGCCGTGGTTTGTTTTTAATTTAAGTCAAGGGTATTCTGGACATTTCCTAATTCAAGCACCTTATGTTCTCATGTTATATAACCCACGGTGGCCTCTCATAACACTTATTATAGGATGGAAACACTCCAAATAAAATATCAAACTTACTCTTAAAGATAGGAGGCTAGGGTTTCTCAAGTGTTCTTTAAAAGGTCTCAAGATTCATGTTTATCTTTGGAATCTTCTTGTATAAGACATGTACTCCTTCCCTCATTGTTAGTTTCAACTAAAGGCATGTGTATTGTGTTTTAAACATTGATTTATGAATCATGAATGGTGGTTTTCAAAATATATGTTGAGGGTCTTGATGCATATGGTTTGGTATTGGTTTAAACTATGCTTTTACATATTTTTAGTAATGGTTTGCATATGGTGGTACTTGTTGGCTATGGTTTAACAAATGGGTCTTGAGTAACCCTAATTATGGTGGTTTATGCATTGGTTTTGGTCTTGGTAAAGGAATGTCATCAACTTGTTTGATAAAATACCTAAAAGAATGTTTTCACTCTATTGTTGAACTTATATTGGAACTCTTGCGTGGTTTGGTTTGGTAATGGAACCTTAAATGGATTTGGATGGTTTTGCATGATTTAAATGATACAGATGCTTTAAATTCTTGGCATGGTCATAAATGATTTGGAATGGTTTTAAATGGTATAAATGGTGTACATGGTTTGGAGGGATTAAATGGTAAAACCTTGGTGGCTATGAAATTGGTTATGCTTGTGGAGTACATAGAAATCCCCCAAGTGCCTTAATATGGTTAATGGAAGGGTACATGGAATCCCTTAAGCCTATACATAGTTGGCTATGGATAGTACTTGTAAGTATAGTGGGTATGACGATACCACTACTAATGGCCTTGGTTAATAAATGGTTAATGGATTGGTTGGTTGGTTAGTAATGGTTTTAATTGGGCAATAACGGCGGGGTGTGTAGCAAAGTCGTGGAAGGTGGAGGTCCCGGGGGGGGCCAAAATTGGAAACTCATATTTGCCGATATGAGGTTTGGTCTTGGTGACCGTGTGCATGATGTCACACTTTATATTTTGGGGATGTACTAGTCATCCTATGTTTTCTCCCCTGGTCGTGTGACTACACGCATTGGCACCTTTCAGCAAGGGGAGCTGAACCTATATAGCCCATGGGTGATTTAGGACGGCAAAGCTACACAGCCCAGGTAAAGGTTTTAAAAGCATGCTAAATCCGATTCCCTTTCCCGGCATGGTTATATATATATGTATGGTTGTATGCATTATGGATGGTTTTACTTGGCTTTGTAAATGGCATTATTTTATCCTTATCCTGAATGCATGCTAGTGTTCACCCACTAACCCTTCTTCAAGCGGCTGCATAGACGGACCATTCTACTTCTCCTGCTTAGTAATCGGATTTGGGGACAGTCGATGTTGGATTGAAGTAGTGAGCTTCCATAGTTCGGAAGGCATCTATTTCATGACATGGGTTACTTTACATATTTCTTGTCTTTCATATAAATTGGTTTTTGGCTATGGTTGGGGGCATGCCCCGACTAGGTACTCTTTGGTTGGTCTAGAAAACTTTGTATGGACAACTGTGGACTTGGGTATGGTATGGATTGGTTATGTTTCATATATATATATATATATATATACATACATGCATCAAATTATTATAATTGGTTTTGGTTTATGGGTTTTGGAATTGGTTTGGTTAGTCATTGGGTGGTTGGATTTGGTTGGGTTAGTCTTGGATATAGATTTATCCCAGAGTCACACATGGTTGGAAACACTATCTTGTTATATATTCAGACTTCAGCCGACTCAAAGTATACGTTTGGCGGTTGGGTTGGGTAACGGGGGCGGTTCCCAGTCTTGGTTGGGCTTAGGATTGCCCATTATGATAAGGCCCTGGTTTGGGTCGTATCATTCATAATCCTCCAGCACTGAATGATTACAAAAATATGATAACAATACTTAAAACAGTGATATAAAGTCATAGTTCAAAGACCCAAAACATAAGCCATTTCAATGAATGGGTGAGAAACATGAATTTGAACATGGGAATGTGTTAAACTTGAGAGGACAACATATTTACATGGTTTAATTCTTAACTTGATGATTTATCATGAAATCAAATGAACGTGACATGGGTAATTAAAATTTAAAATATGAAATAACGTATTTTACATAGGAAAACATGTTGACATGGCTTGAATTTGAATTTTCTAAGAAGACATAGATTAAATCCATGATTTACATGGATAAGTTCATGAAAGAAGATTAAAAATCCATACTTGAACAAAGAAGGGATTTTTGGGACTCTATGGGTGGAAGGGACCCATTAATGAATACCTCACATACCTGAATGATATATATTATCTCCTACTACCTCATAGGCAACTCTATCTCTTGATGCATGCTACTAGGCCTTAACTGTTCAACCTTAACTTTGAGAGATGCCACCAGACCTTAGGTGTTCAACCTTAACTTGTTGACAGATCATACACTTAGCCACAAAATTTTCCACATCCCTCTTCATATTGTTCCACCAGTAGATCTTCTTCAAGTCGTGATATATCTTAGTTAAACTCGGATGAACTGTATACCTAGACTCATGATCCTCAGTCAAAATCCTTTCTCACGGCCCATCAATATTAGGAATACATAACCTACCTTGGTACCTCAAGATGTCATCTCCCTTAATCTTAAAAGCCATAACCTTTTGCTGACCCACATCATCCTTAATCTAGATAAGTATGGGATTCAAGGCATATTTCTCCTTTACGTCAACACCCAAAGATGATTTAACTACTTCTTGAACAATTACTCCTCCATACCAGAGTTCAAAAGATGAACTCCCAAGTTAGCCAACCTGTGAATGTCCTTCACTAATCCTATTTTTTCCTTATTAACATGAGATAATCTCCCTATAGACAACCTGCTAAGAGCATCAACAACCACATTAGCTTTACCTGGATGGTAGTGAAGGCTTATGTCATAATCCTTAAGTATCTTAAGCCACCTCATCTGCCTGAGGTTTAATTTCTTCTACGTAAACACATATTGCAAGCTTTTACAATTCAAATATATATCCACATTCACCCCATAAAGATAATGGCTCCAGATCTTGAATGCAAAAACCACAACTGCCAAATTTAAGTCGTGAGTCGGATAGTTCCTCTCATGAACCTTAAGCTGCCTGGAATAATAGGCTACTACCTTATCATGCTGCATCAAAACACAACCCTGTTCCACATAGACAATCCCATCAGTACCCTCGAGCAGGGTCAAAGTTGGCGTAAAAGTCAACTTATCCTTCAAATTCTTAAAACTACCCTCACAAGCATCAAACTATAAAAACTTAACCTTTTTCTGATTCAAACTTGTCAGTGGAGCAGTAATAGATGAGAAACTCTCTACAAACTTTCTATAATACCCATCCAAGCCTAATAAGCTCTTAATGTCGATTGGAGTTGTGGGTCTAGGCCATTCTTAACTATCTCAACTTTCTATGGATCCACTTTGATCCCCCCACTAGAAACAACATGCTCCAGAAAAGTCACAATATTCAGCCAAAACTCACACTTAGAAACTTTTGCATACAATTTCTGGTCCTTGGAGTCTACAACACAATTCGAAGGTGATTGGCATGATTCTCCTTACTCTTAGAGTACACCAAGATATTATCAATAAAGACTATCATAAATAAATCCAAAAACTACCTGAAAACTCGATTCATAAGATTCATGAAGGTACCCAGAGCATTAATCAACCAAAACGACATAACCAAAACTCATAGTGACCATATCGGGTTTGTAAAGCCGTCTTGGGAATATAAACCTCTCTAATTTTCAACTGATGATAGCCCGAACAAAGATAAATCTTAGAAAAATACCTAGCATCCTGATGCTGGTCAAAAATATCATTAATCTAAGAAAGAGGATACTTATTCTACATTGTAACCTTATTCAACTGATGATAGTCTATACACATTCAAAGAGACCCATCTTTATTTCTCACGAAAATAACAAGAACACCCCACGAAGAAATACTAAGATGGATGAACCCTTTATCAAGAATATCTTTTAACTTCTCTTTTAGCTCTTTTAATTCATCCTGAGCCATTCTATAAGAAGGAGTGAAAATAGGATGAGTATCTGTTAGAAGATTAATCCCATAATCTATTTCGCTATCAGGAGGAATTCCAGGTAGATCATTAGGAAACACTTCAAGAAATTCATTAACCATAGGGACAAATTGCAAAGAAGGAATTTCAGAGTCAGGATCCTTAACCCCAACTCGATGATACAAACACCTTTTTAAAATCATATTTTGAGCTCGAAGGTAAGAGATAAACCTCCCTTTGGGTACTAAGAAACTCCCCTCCATTCTAATACTGGCTTATTAGAAAAGTGAAAATTGGCCTTTTGGGCCCAACAATCCAGAGAAGCATAGCACGAATGAAGTCAATCCATCCTAAAGATTACATCAAAATCCACCCTATATAATTCTATCAAATCCACCAATGCCTCTCTATGAAAGATAGACACGACACAACCCTTATAGATTTTGCTAGTAATTATGGAATCGTCCATCAGAGTAGAAACAGAAAAGGGATCAAAAATATTTTTGGGACCAAAACCAAATTGCACAGCAACATAAGGGTCAAATAAGAAAGGGTAGAACATCGATCAAGCAAACAATAAACATTATGGGAAAACAGTTGTAACATACCAATAACAACATCTGGGATTGCCTTAGATTCCTGATGAGTAGTAAATGCATAGAGGCAATTCTGGTCAGTGCCCGTACCAGAAGTAACGCCCTTTAGTGCAGGAGCTAAAGATGTGGCAACCAAAACTTTATTAGCTCCAATGGAAACCCTGGCTGAAGGACAATCTCATTGTATGTTACCCAACTAAAAATAATTATAGCACCGATTTCTCCCCGCCTCATAATATCCATAGTGAAGCTGCCCAAAAAAATAACAAAGAGGATAAGGTAGAGCTTACTGAGCTCTACTAGCCTGAGACTGGGTACCTTGAGCCTTAGGACCACTGCTAGTCTGAGAACGATGATCGTTCGAATACTTAGGAAAAGAAGCACTGGCAGATGAAAGCAAATTTCTAATTCTACTTCTTAGTCTATTGTCTATCATCTTTTCTACTATTTTGCTAACCCTACCCTTCTCTGAATACCTAAAATTCTTATTCTGCCTCTTTCTCATCTCTATATGTCTCTTTTTTTAATCCTCTACCTACCACATATAAACTATAAGTATGGAGATGTCCAAATCATTGTTCAATATTGCAGCCTTACACTCTAATACCAAGTCACAGGTCAAACCAGAAATAAACTTCCTTATCCAGGATCTCATGTTAGACACCAACTCTAGAGCATAACAGGACAACTACAAAAATTTCATAGCATACTTTTTCACATTCATCTTCTCTTACTTTAGATTCACAAACTCTTCAACCTTAGCTTCCCTCAACTCCTGAGGAAAGAAGTGATCAATAAAGGCCCCTAAAAATTATCCCACACAGCTTTCTCAACATCATCACCCCTCATAGCTTTCACTCCTCATACCACTGATAAGCTATATCTTTCAATGGATAAGCAAAAACCTTTATGCCCTCTATATCAGTAGCATGCATCATCCTAAAAATCTTCTCCATCTCATCAATAAGCCCTTAAGAATCCTTCTCAATATTAAATCCTCTAAAGGTTGGAGGATTCAACCTCATGAACTAGCCATCTCGAGTGACCTAAGATGAATAAGCAACAGAACTAAAATGGTCGGACGAACGATATTGTAATGCCATAAACTGAGTAAGAAAATAAATAGACTAATAAAACTCCACATTAGAGATATCTTCCTGAGGCGACTGATCATAAGTATCACTAGCCCGAGGAGGACTAGTAGGGACTAATGGAACTCCACGTAGGGCAACACAATCAGGAGAAAGGACTCTAGACTTGGTCTCACTCTATACACAGGGCGAGTCCCCTTCGCATTATCCTCAGGGGTAACAGAGTTTACATTAGAATTTCTACAAACATCAGATCTTTGAAAGGCATAATCTAAAACGTGAGGAATCCAGGAGTTGGAGAAGTTTCATAACACTAGACTCTATTACCTGAAATAGAACACAAGGAAGGAAAACATTCCTAAATGCCTTGTATCCTCCTCCTTATAAGTGTGGTGCACTACACACCCATAAAAAGGACTCTACTCATTACGGCTCTATGGACACCCAATGACCCTAAACTGTGCTCAGATACCAAGCTTGTCAGAACCCAAAATAGGGCCTGTATGTGACAGGAATCTCAAGCCCACCATGGATCGAAGACCACCCTCATAGACTAATCTCAAAAGCATAAAAATAATAATAAAGCAGAAGTTGATCAACAGTAAAAAAAATATGAATAGAAACCATAAAAGAAGACTAGAAGTCAAACAACAACAACCTACATTTGTCCACAATAGCCTCTAAAACTATAATAACAACTAAGTTGGGACATGCCCCTGACTACGATCAAAAGAATCCAAAATTACCGAGTCAATAAAGAAAGAATAATGAAGTGATAAGGCCCTTCGAAGGATGGAGGCACACCACTTAACAATAACTCAACAGACGTGCTCAACTACCTAATGCTACATATGAGCAACAGAAAATTCTTCGTACCCTACATCATGAAATGATATAGAATCCTAGGACGGTCAGTGGGATAAGCACTGACATGTAACTCAGGAAAAGCGATAACATAATGCCATGTCCATAATTAGTCAAAACCTCATGCACATATTCATATATATATATATATAGAGAGAGAGAGGATGTTGGGATAGGGTAAGGGTCATGTACATGAGAGTTTTTAAAATCATTAACATGGACTGTATAGCTTGATCCGTCCTAAAGGCACCCATGGGATATATGGATTCAGGTCCCCAACTGAAAGGGCCCCAGTGCATGTTAGCCGTACGAATTAAGGGAAAACTAAGGGAAAACTAAAGCCAACAAGGCAATATCTATCCAAAATATATATATATATATAGAAAGTTTGCATCAAGCACACAGTCATATAGACCTCCAATGCCGGTAAACGTGGTTTCTAGTGTTAATCCCCCTGAGACTTACATCTTCACGGTGAACTACACTATCCCTTTTAAGCCTAAATTAAAATAATTTGCACATATAACCAACCAATAACTAAGGAGTCATCTATTTAGGCATTTATCACTTGGTATAGTCATACCAATATTCCTAAAAGATCAATTAAACATGCCAAACCAATCCACATTGACTCTCATGTTCCATTTAAAATCAAAACCATGGCTACCAAAGACATCCAAATCTATTTTTATATCCATTAATGCAATGCATTGGGTTCAAAAATAAGTTAAACCATACAATTTTCTATAATAAAAATAAATTTTACAAAGTGGATTGAGGTTCATGCAGTTTCAAGCCAAAGTTCATTCAATTTGGGGAAAATCATGTCCTCCATAACAACCATTTAAATAATGTATCAATTCAGTCTCAAAAACATCAATTTTAAGAGTGAATAATTAATTCAAAATATAGGACAGATAATTCATTCATTAACAACCAAAAACCTCTCAACCCAATTTCGAAACCCATAATTCAAATCACATGATTCCATAATGTAAAATTAAAGTTTGGGGAAGATAAACATGCCTAAAATGCATAAGAAATTAAAGTCAAGTTTGGAGCCTGTGATGTTCTATGAATATATAACACTTACGATGCTTAAAACTATGAGAATATGACATGTAATTAAGACTATTTTGTTGGATTTAAGGTGTTTTTGGAGTGTTTTACAGGAAATCATATTTCGGATGCTAATTTTATGAAAAAGAGAAAAGGTGTTTTCAGCTACTTTTTGGTGGAATTAAGGATGTTTGGGACACTTTCTGGCTTGATCATGATCAACGCATGTTCGAGAACCAAAGAAGAGCTGAAAAAATGACTCCCAGCACGTTAAGTCAACCTACAAATCACATGTGGGACCTATAGACCACAGGTGGGCAAAGCAGGTGCCATAGGTTGAAATCCCGAGAACTATATTGTAGTATTTGTACCCACAGTCTACACCTGTGCCTAGTGTCAGGACCGCAGGTACTACCTGCACCCTATGCCAAACCGCGAGTACAAAAGTAGGTGGCCGCCGACAGTGATTTTCCTGTATCATATCAAAATCATTTCCTAGGGATTTTATGTATCCCAATTACACTTCTATGATGCTTTTAACTCCTATTATGTATGGGAAATTAAGTTTTCCTATGTTAGTTAGGAATTGACCTCCAGGGTTTCTTGTAACCTATAAATACCCTTTAGGTTTTGTTTAGTTTATTCATAAATTCATCCATTTATACATTCATATATTGAGATAGGCCCATAGGATCTATTCTATATTCTCATTGTTCTTGGTTTATTTTTGGTTTGTTATTAAATATAAGACTTTGGGATTTTTTATCTTATTATTTTGAGATTTATTTTGTAATTTTATCTGTGGATTCCATGATTGATCTCATAACTATGTGTGGTTAATTTCCTTAGCTAGATTTGTGAGAAGCCTGGAAAATTAACAAAGTAGAGGAAGTGTCAAGTCATTCTAGATAAACATTCTTGCATGTATTGAGGTTTCTTCTTTCATATTGATTTCTTAGTAGTGACCAATGTTAAGATCCCGCCTAGATTATTGCTACTTACTTCAAAAGAGAAGTAGTGACTAGGAAAAGAAGATCACAACAATAATTTGAAGATTAACGGTCGATCCACACTACTAGGTATTATTTGAGTAAGATCATTAACTATCATCTAATAAATAGAGACCCAAAAGGTAATAGTTAACTGGGATAAAGATAAGGGTTAGTAAAGCGACATCTTGAGACTCAAAAGGGTAAAGGGTGAAATCTATTTGCTCGTCCAAAAGACTGTTTATGGTACATATCTTATCGGTTCCTAATGCAAGATATTGGAATAGTTCGACAGGCCACGATAAGTCTATAGAGTTGAGAAGTCAGGGGGAACACAAGCCTAGTGTTTGTCTTAGATAGTTTACAACCAAAAGCAACCAAGCCTTGTTACTTTTAGCTAGTTACTACAGATCCCCCCTTTTTATTTTTCTGCACTGCCTGGTGTTTCAACAAGTTCAAGACAGATTTTTAGCCTATTCCCCATGGGATCGACCCCAACCTAGTTGGGTTACTATATTTAATAGCGATTGCTTCATCCTTCAATTGGAGGTGTATTTTGGGCATTATCAGCCTAAAGTATTGATTTCTTCAAAAACCCTTGAGCTTTATTGGGTGGCAAATTAAAGATGAATAACATAGAGTTTTATCTTTGAAAATTGAAGGAAAATGGTCCTTTTTCATGTTTATAAGTCGCACAAGGGGTAAAAATGACAAAAGCCTCTCACCCCAGGTGTACAAAAAATAAAAACTGGACAAAATTAACACAGGCGTGGCACACCATTATTGTGGAGGTTCTACTTTGTGCCACGCCGATATTGGGGAGGTTAACCTCCATGACACGGTCTTATCGGGGATCCTCACTGCATCGAGGTTCCAAAATGACCTCAAATCCCTTCTAAAAATTTAAACACTCTCCCAAAATACCCTTTTAACCCCTCTAAACACAGTTACAATCAAAAATTAAAATTTTTATGATCAAAATTTTATGGAGTTTCACAATATATAATAAGTATTTTAATTAAAATTCATAATAGATAGAAAAAAATCTACAATGAATTCAAAAAATATTTTTTTATCCTCTACTAACCAAATTGGCACAACACTAATTCATGTTGAAGCAAATTATATAGTATGTATGAAATTGCCTATGTCTATACCTAAATTTATTTTGGTAGGATATTTTCATTTCAAAAAAGCAAAGCTCAATAAGTAGCATTTCTCTTTTAAATTCCAGGGATAGTAATAGGGCTTGGCCACTCTATAATATAATAATAAATCTGCAACCTTTAATTACTGCATTGAAAAAGATGAAAAAGGGAGAGCAACTATGTACAAATTATACATAATAATAATATAAAAAACTACTAGTACACTTTCTCTCTTAGCAACAATGAAAAACTTTAAAAACCTTCTGCAAAATGGTACTACCCTTAAACCCATCAATTTTTCTCACATCTATTAAATGAAACATCCACTGAATGCACCCCGTTTTCTTCATTTTTACCTTTTTCTTTATAGCCATCTAACCAAAGAAGATTCAATTAAAATCCTTACAAATTATTTTTTCTATAAAAGAAGAGGAAATCATGAGTTGAGTAAGATTAATTTTCACAGCTACATAATTGAAAATTATCATCAGATCTGGTTTGAATCAATCTTTTTATTTTTTTCCCCTATTTTTTTCTCTAAATTTCTTCAATTTTACTCTTCTCTACATCAAATGCCAAAAAAAAATACTGGACTTGCTTCATCTTTAAATGATTGGACAAAAAAATTTAAAACTTTGGTTTATTAAAGAGGAATATATTTTAAAGCATGTGACGGAGGATAGGATGAGTTTATTTGGAATATCATCAATTACTTTGGATAGGAGCAATTTGCAAAACAACCAGGTGAACTACAGAGTTAGGGATGAAATTTTACAAGCATATTGCTAGAACCAACAATTTCTCTACTGCTAAAGAAAAAATAGTAGATTTCTCAGCTAAAGAGGTCAACTGTATCTATCATCTTCGGAACATTGATGATCAGGTAACACAAAATTTTCTACTAGCTCCATATATGAATCTATTTGGATGTGTATTATGTCCTTTTAGAGCTAATTGGTCATATAAATCTAATGTTGTGAAACAAAATCTCTTTGGAATAAATTTGTGTTACAAATTTAGGCCACTTTTAGCCTTTGTGAGCAATGGCTTCGACCAAGTACTGGTTCCAAAGTATATGTAATGAGACTAGTTCTAAATCATGTTTTCTATAATAAATTGCCTCTTAATATTGGTTGTTTGATAAGTAAAAATATCAGATATTGTCGGTTAAAGAAGTATAGCAAAAATAGTATTTGAGTTTGATCTACCATAACTCGTTTAGGTATTGAGGCAAGAGTTGTATCACATCCTAATGCTCTACCATATCCCAAAGTTATACCAGCTGAGGCACATAAAGAAATTAATCAAAATTTTTTAGAAAAAATAAAGAAAACTAGATGCCTAATAAGAAAGCAGAGGAAGAATAATCAACACTACAAAAAGGCCAAAGGCCAAGAAAAGACCAATCTATACGGAGATGTTGATGAATTTATTTGAGGAAATAAAATTGAGTATAAAAAATAATAAATAACATGATGATCGGGCAGAACAAAGGATGGTTGGATTGGATCAAATGATGATGAGTTTAATAAGAAAATCTAATATAATTAAGAATATTCAAATGCAAGATATGCAATATAGAACTTCAATCAATTGAGCAATGGATACTTATATAGATGACATGGGAGGAAAATTGAGAAACAAAGTATAAATGTATTTTGCACCTTTTCAGTTTGTTGATCCGGATGTGTCAAAAATGTACAAGCAGACTCAACCTGATTTAAATCTCATAGTTTCTTACCAGCCGCATCAACCTGATTCAGATTTCGTGAAAGTAAATTTGTTATCTCAACCAGACTTTGATGCAACAAAAATGCACCAATCGAAGAATACACCAACTACAAATTCTATTTTGTTCTCTTATGTATCAGAACCTAGCCACGGGTATGATGATTTCACTTATTTAGGGGATATCCTTGATAATTATGATTCAATGTTTTAAGATACAAATGCAAAAGAGTCTTGAAAAGTTTTTAAAAAGAAAAAGAAGTGGTACAACCAGAATATACAGTGGATGGAAAATTGGAGATACTCTTCTCAGAGCCTTGTGAAAATGATACAAACATTAAAAGTGAAGGTGGGGACACGTTTAAAGCCCATTTTCATCTGGAAGAATGAAAATTTCAAGTATGAAAAAGATTGTGGATCTAATTTTTTGAATAGATACGACTGCAGTATTTTTTAATGTGTGTGTATGTATATATACACACACGCACACACATATATGTATATATATATATATACACACACATATATATATACATATATGCCCTAAAGTATAGTAGGCGAAGATTCTGACATATGCTTTTTGATGGGTAACTTTCAACAAAATATAAATGTTATATATATTATTGACTTCATATTTAATTTTTGGTGCTGAATCAAAATATGCAGGTCATTAGAATATTTTATTTTCTACAATAGGTAAACAAGCACAAGCTAAGATACTACCTTTTGACACATTCCCTGTTATATTGCATGCATTAGTGAAGTATCTTATTTACCTTATGTTCATTGGTTAGATAGTGTACACATTTATAATTTCAAATTCTCCCTTTTTTTCAAATTTTTCGGGCAAATAAGTGTTGGGGACTTAGATATCTTCAATATTCCTAAACTTTAAGGATTTTTATTTTTGACCCTCCCAACCCTGAAACTTAGTTTTTGAGTTATTTCATGTTCAAGAATGTAAGAAGAATGTATCAAAGGAGTTTTAATTTCTTCGTATAAGTTTTGGGACATGTTTGGATCACAGAACCAGTGGGTCACTGCGGTAGGCCCGCGATGCTTCATTAGTCTCAATCGCATGCTGACTCTTTCGTGGTGAAGGTGTTGTGTCCAGTTCTTGATTTATAATTGAATATATGTTTCATGATATTTATCCTAGTGTGTGAAGTGATTATGAGGTAAAAAATATTCACAAGAATCACTTAGAGCAAAGTTGAGCTAAGAGCCTTTGACTCGGCCAAATTTTGGTATTCGATTCTACAAGGGTCAACTTTAAATGTATATAAATTTTTATATATATGGCATTTTTTATCTCAAGATCCACCAAATTATAGATGATTGAATTAGTTTTCCAACGATACCAATTTCTTCTTAATCCGATACCCGAGGAAAAAGTTATGATCATTTTTGTCAGAACATTAAGCTACCACGATAAGACTGATTCGCGGTGACGTAGTTGCATCCAGTTTTTTTTTTATTTAAAGAATTGATGGACAATGGGGTCTTTTTCCCCCTCAACCCAATCATCCATCACATGATTTGGGGCATCTTTTAGGTCATTATTGGCCCTTCTTTTCTAATTTTCCTCTCAAGAAAACCCTCTCCTTTCCCCAAGAAAAAATTCAATTTCTTTTTCCCCAAAAAGTAAAGAATACAAGTTTCCCAAGTTCAAGAACCTTCAAGAAAGCATCAAGAATTGTGTTTTCCTCTCAAGTTAAAGGCTTAAGGTATGTGAGATGTTTATTCCTGGGTTTCTTTCACCCATGGAACCCAAAAATCCTCTTTTTGATTAAAGATTGAATTTTTCTTTTATTATTGTATTTTATATTTCTTAAGATAGGTTTAATTTATATTTCCATGGTTATTTAAACGCAATTTAGACAATGTATGATCCCATGCAACATTTTGAATTTCTCATGCTATGAATTTCATTTTCCATGCTTTAGTCAAGTAAATTTCATGTTGTTGAATTCTCATGTTTAAAATACTCCCATGTACAAGTCCATACTTTTTACATCTTGATGAAATACCCATATTTTTTGAGTTGAACCATGATTTAATATTATAGTTTAAGTTTAAATGTCATGTTTTAATGGTCATTCAGTGCTGGGTGGGTTATAAATACCCAATACCTACGTGTTTTATATGATTTTTAGATTTTCAAGTATAATTAAGTTAAACCATGATTATTCCTATTTATTCAGTTATTATGATCATAATGAGCACTATAAGTCATGAAATAATGTCCAGTTAAACTCAGTACAATTTCAGTTCCAGTGTCATTCAGTTTAGAGTAGGATTAGTACCGAGCGAACAAAGGGATAGGGGCTCACCTGCCAGTAGAGGGTGTGACCCTTAGTAGAAATCCCCAAGTTATAGAATTACGTAGCTAACATAGGTTAGATATGTCTACCTGCCAGATGAGGGTTGACAAAGTGTTTACCTACCAATTGAGGGTGACACATATCTCATTAGAGCACCTTCCAATTGAGGGTGAATCATTAGTCCTTTGAGACACCCATTTAGTGGATTCACATAGCTAGTGTTAGTACCCGTGGCATGGTACTAACACCCTTCAAACTGGGGTTACAGGTTGGACCCGAATTAGCTCTGATTGGGGAAAGTTGGTTAGATAATACCTCTCATAGTCTCAGTACAGTATTTAGTATATTTTCAGTTCAGGTTTTCTTGACCAAGTGTACAGATTTTCAATTATTCAATTATCAAATTTCAGTCTTTCAGTTTACATATTATTTCAGAAATATGCTTATACTTGGTCTTGTATTCTTAGATATTACAGTTTTCATACA
>NC_061111.1:176158324-176220877 GCF_002878395.1 Capsicum annuum
ACTGAGCATGACGATGATAGTTATTCCTTACTTAAATTTTAGTTTTTCGATCACATAGACATCAGTCATTCAGTTGATCAGATCTACTTAGTACATATTATGTTGGCTTTATATGTTTATTTATTTATGCTCAGTATATTTGTATATTTAGACCCTTGAGTTAAGTCAGTTTCCACCACATAGTTTCAGACCTAATATTCATATGTCATTCTCAGTACAACTTTACAACATATTCAGCCTTACAATGTTTCTATCGCCTCCTAGCTTATAGAATTATTTTTAGCTCATGATTTATAATTTCTCTATGATTTACAATTTTCACTTATAGTCATATTTTAACTGTATATTTCAGCAAATAACTTATATCATCAGTTTTACAACATGTTTGAAATATTGTCATGATTTAGTGCATGTCTCCATATACTCAGTACATTCCAATGTACTGATCATATATATGCATTTGAGTATATATCTTTCATAATGTAGGTACCATATGTAGCTCTTACACCAAGGTCAGATAGTTTGTAGTTTTCAGCCAGCAGGTAATAAGTTCTCTTATTTTGAGAACCCCAGACAGTTGTAGATCATGTACTATATTTTTAATTTTCCATATGTATTGATTAGTGGTAGTTGGAGGCATGTCCCAACTATCTATAATCAGTATAGTAGGGGCATCATAGAAGTCAGTCATGTAATTTGAGTTTCTTTCTTCAGTTGTCTCATGATGTAAACTGTATCAGTATTACCTTTAATCAGACCTTTTTATGATTTTGCTCCTGCTCAACAAATTAATTTTTGTTTTACATATTAATTAGTTGCTCAATAGTATGCCAGTTCATGATTTAGCTTGGAATCAGTTGTGGTTTCAAGCACTGTGTTACGACTAGGGGGTAGTCTCGGGTCGTGATAGCTAACTATTCAAGTTTCATCGGGTAGGGAGATATTTTTTGTCCTTCATCTTGGAGGTCATCATTATTACTAACAGGACATTTCTTCACTTTATGAAGACCATAATTCCAAAGGAGTGATGCATATTGCATACGATGGCACTCTACTTTAAAATCAACTGAAGGCACATCCATTCCTTCACTTAGGTATTCTACATACCCAGCAACAAATGCTCCATAGTCCTTGACATGCAAACAAAGAAACATGTTAATTTATATACCACATCATTAGTAATAGTTGATAAATAATTTAAAAGTTACTTACAATCTTCCACATTCTTGTTGAGTAATGTTTTGAACATACTAAACCTCGAATGGATGTTGATTCACTAAATGTGTCCTTTGACTCATCTTATCCCTTATATGCAACAAGATTTGCCCAATCTATATGTGATTTTTCTTCAAAAAATTTGTTGTCAGACAAGTAGGCAACATTACAACCAACTTGTGAATCTCGAGCGATGGTTTCATATTTCTTAATTTGGACATTAAGTCTTAAACGTGTATCCATCTATCCTTTAGGGCAATAACAACTAATACCCAATGAAACTTTTCAGTGCAGTTCACAGGGACATACACCTCATCCACAAGGTGCCATGGTAAACTAGCTGGAATACAAAATCCCTTGATTATATTTGTTATAGCCTCTCATTATGGGCCACAATAACAACTGAGCATAATTTTGTTGTGTAGAAAGTACTATATCTGATTCATCGAGATAATATCTATGGTACGTCTTCTCAATATATGATTTTAAAAAAGCAATTTGTTGTTGTGAATCTATATTTTTTATCACTTCTGTATAGAAGATCACATCAATATGCTAAAAAATTGAAATACAAAAAAAGGCATTAAGTCGGGTTATACTTTGAACATAAAAAGGTGTGCATATACATAACATGCGGGAATATATATTTCATAAGTGGTATAAAATATACATAACAGACAGACATATACATAACTAGTTATGCATTAAACACTTCTGATATGCTTTTGCATGACTTTAGCAAACACACATACATAACTACAACCATACATATACATAGTAGTAGTCAGACATATACTACAATTTGTATTCAGCCATACATATACATAGTAGTAGGCAGACATACATAACAAAAGGCAGACATATACATAACTGGTATGAACTTGACAAAAATCATAACTAATCTTTGTATTTAAGTAAAATGAGATCAGGTATATGTATTTAAATAACAAAGCTATTAACTAAAATGTATAAAAAAAATGCCTGGTCATTCCAACATGCATTTGTTTGAGACATCAAGTAAAATCAAGTTTTTTACTGTGGATGAGCAACGACAAAATTAATTTCTTGAACCCTAAGAGTAGTTGCTTTAGTTCTGTAGTGTTCGTGCTTTATTTTTCTATAGTATTTCAAATTTTGTTAGTAAGAAATCAATAGTAATAGGATACGAAAATTGACATAAAATATTCAGTTTAATAATGATAAGACTTACTTTTTTGCATCTAACTTCAATAGACCTTCCTCAATCCACTGCTTGTCCTCCACAATAACACCCCTCGGCATATGGTCATATATTAAGAAGCCATCAAATGGAAATTTCTATTTCATTTATGTGGTTTCATCCTCAATGGATTTTGAACCAAAAGTAAATTTTGTAGGTATGGTGACTTGAATACTTTGGATTTATTCATGGTCCTCTTAGCAGGGGTTTTTGCAGTTTGATGTGCCGCGACAACTGCATCAGAAAAATCTAGAGGAATCTGACTATCTGATATGGAATGTTGTTTGGTTATTTCTTTTGTTGGAATAACCACTTCATGAGGAATTTTATCCACAATTATTACCAGCCCTTCCATTATTGCGCCTAACTCGGCTTGAGCAGATTCTGGAATAGTACTTGAGTAATCATCCCAATAATACGTATTATGATTATAGTGCTAGTTTTGATTAAACGTATTAGTAAAATTGATGAAATGTCTAAAAAATTTGACATATATATTGAAAAAATATTGATTTTCTGTATTTACTGGGTGATGTTTATGGATATGGCCGGTAACTGATGTTTCAACATTGGCGTAGTCTGATTTTTTAATTACTACAGCTTCAACAATAGGATCTAATGTAGCAGTTCCAATATCCACACTACACCCTTCAATATCCTGCTAGAGATAACATAAAACATATACAAAACTAAATCACTTAATTATTTTAAGGGTCAATTTTATAAAATGAGATATCTAACCTCATAATGTTTATGTATAGGACTACGGTTTTCATCAAAATAAGCATCCTCTGGTACGTCATCAGTAGACACATTGGCTATGGATTTATCTATATCACTGACAACTTACAAGTTAGAAATGAGAATTGCATTGTGTTTGATGATGTTCTTATTTTGATGTTACTATGTAATACCCTATATGCTTCCTAGTTCAATTCAGCTCATAATGTGTACAAGAGAGGCCTAAGACCTCAAAAATTTAGCTAAGTATTGAAGACTTAGTCTGATTTATGGCCTCTAAAATTTGATGATTTGATTTTCAACCTTCCCGACCCCGAAAAGCTATTTTCTAAGTTAATTCACGGTCAGGGTTGTCCATAGTTCATTTCAGGTAAGTTTTATAGTTTTTGGACGATGTTTGAACCATGTTTGGATGACCAAACCAGTGACCCAACACGATTAGGTTGCATCACATTGGGTACCAGTTGGTCTCAGCAATGTGATGTAATGGCCATCGCATCGGTGAGTGACACGACGTGTTGGTCATCGCGTCATGGGACATGTTTTTAGCCTATTTTAATCCTGAGATCAAGAGGGTATTTTATTCCTTTCCCCTTACTTTAACACTGGATTTGAGTCCCAAAATAGAATTTTTTCCCCCTAAATTCATATTTCACTCAAAATCCAAAACATTCTCTCTCAAGAACACAAACCCTAGCCCTTCATGCTTCAAGTTCAATTCTAAAGAAATACCTCAATAACATACAAGAATTCATCAATTGAGATATGTTAAGTGTTCATACATGGGTCTCTTTCACCCCTTGGAGTCTAAGAAACTTTTTCAAAGCTTGAATTATGAGTTTGCTTGATTTAGATCATATTATGCCTATGTATGTGTTGTAATTTGAGTGTCAAGTTATGAATATGTGAATTTCATATGAAGTAAACTAATGCATATGTTGGTTGATGTAAGTATCATGTTGAATCCCCTAAATTGTGAATTAAATGTTGAAGTCATGATATGTTAGCATGTTGATCATTCCTATGTACAAGGTTATGCCTTCCAAGTGTTTGATAAAATGACTAAATGAGTGAAAGTTTAATTATGACTATTTTTAATTCTTTAAAATTTATGGTATGGTCCTATTGTCAATGATATCGAGTCCTGGGGGTTATGATACCCAAATCTGGCTGTTTACCTAGTTTACAGTAGTCATAGAAAAGTCCCAATCGAGTCATGAACAGTAGTACTCAGTCAGTTAACATAGTCAATATGAATTCAGTTAAGTATAGCCCAGTTTAGTGCTCAGTGTCAGTTCAGTTGAGATTAGGATTCAAAATCGAGTGAACCAAGGGATGGAGACATTCCTTCCAGTTTAGGGTGTGACCCTTAGTAGCAATCCCTGAGTTACAAAATTACGTAGCCAGCATAGGTTAATATGTCTTCCTGCGAGTCTATGGTTGACATATATATTTACATCTCATGAGTTTTCCTTCCAGATTAGGGTTGACCCAACCATTGTTAGTAACCCATGGCACTGTAATAACACCCTTCCAATTGGGGTTACAGGTTGGACCCCATTCAATTTATATTAGGCCTTGTCGGTTAGATGAAAGCTCCCACAGTTTCAGTTTTAGTATTTAGTTCAGAATTCAATTCAGTCTTGCTTGACCATAGCATATAGTTTACCACATATTTAACTATCAGATTTCAGTACCTCAGTTTATAGGCTACTTAATAACATATTTTATGTGTGGTCATGTATTATCAGTCTTTACAATTTTCATGCATTCTTATTCAATACCTCATGTTATACATTTAGTCAGTTATTACTCATGAACATGAACCCGTTCATATCAGCCTAACCTCATTTAGCATACCAGTACATTCAAAAGTACTGACCACATACTCATTTCTTATGCTATGATATCTTATATCATAGGTTCCGATGCTCGAATTCTCGATCATACTTAGATGTTTTAGTGCATCAGCAGTAGCAGTCGTGGTGAGTCTACTTCTTTTGAGGATGAATTATCTTATATTTAATTATGTAAGTAGTTCAGTTATTTAGTCATTTGGAGTTAGTTGGGGGCTTTTCCCATCAACTTTACAGTCAGACAATTTAGAGGCTTTCGGACTAGTACAAATGGTTGGTTAGTTTTTAGTTATGATTATCAGTTGTTTTATCAGTATATTTCCAGATGTTTTAAAATATGATTCAATATTGATTTCAGTTATTAAAACATTATGTCATTTCAGCTGAAATTCTGCATATGTTGTTATTAATTTTATTCAGTGCTCAGAGCAGGTGCTAGCTCATGGGTTAGCTTATGGTCTTATGGGATCGTAAGCACTATGTGGCATCCAGGGTGTACTCTCAGAGCATTAAAAACTTTGTATTAGATCTTAAGGTTTTAAAGCATCCTACCGAGTCTGAAAGCTACATCGAGTAGAGTCTTGTGCATGGGTGTTTAGCGCACCACACTTATGGGCAAGAGGCTACAAGATATTTTAGGAAATGTATCCCTTATTTTAGTGTTCATATCATGCGAATGAGCAGGATCTCAAGTTAAACTCTCTATATAATTTAACTTTTCCTAAAATATCTTGTAGCCTCTTGCCCATATTAAAACATTATGTCATTTCAGCTGAAATTCTGCATATGTTGTTATTAATTTTATTCAGTGCTCAGAGCAGGTGCTAGCTCATGGGTTAGCTTATGGTCTTATGGGATCGTAAGCACTATGTGGCATCCAGGGTGTACTCTCAGAGCATTAAAAACTTTGTATTAGATCTTAAGGTTTTAAAGCATCCTACCGAGTCTGAAAGCTACATCGAGTAGAGTCTTGTGCATGGGTGTTTAGCGCACCACACTTATGGGCAAGAGGCTACAAGATATTTTAGGAAATGTATCCCTTATTTTAGTGTTCATATCATGCGAATGAGCAGGATCTCAAGTTAAACTCTCTATATAATTTAACTTTTCCTTCCATTTACAGAATATGACTTCTAGAAAGACTAACGAAAGAAGAATCAAAAACTAGCCAGCACCTCCGCCCATTCAGGAAGATCTCCTGAATAAGCATGTTTCTCATACAGAGTTTAGAGTTTCATTAACCACTCTATCTCACTCCGTAGCATCCCAAAAATGCAGCCAACTGCTGTTCAAGTCAACCAAGTGGCCAATACTGCCACAGCCAAGATTTAGGACTTTACCCAAATAAATTCTCCTTTATTTTTGGGATCTAAGTCTAAAAAGGATCTACAAGAATTCCTAGACATAGTGCAGAAGATAATAAACATTATGGGGGTGACTTCAAGTGAGATTGCTAAAGTACCTACTTACTAGCTTCAAGATGTAACTCATACTTGGTTTAAGTAGTGGAAAAGGGATAGGGGCACAGAGGCTGGACCTATAGAGTGGGAGTTTTCTACTCCCTTCTTAGATATATTTTTCCTGTTGGATTTGAGAGAGGATAAGGTATGAGATTTTATTAATTTGAAATAGGGAAACATAAGTGTGGAAGAATATTCCCTTAAGTTTACTCAGCTGGCCAGGTATGCTCCTTATATAGTAGCTGACAACAGGTCTAGTATGAGAAAGTTTGTGTCTGGGGTATCTGATAATATGTTCAAGGAGTATAGGACCACGATGTTGATCAAAGAGATAAACTTGGTGAGATTGATTGTCCATACACATCAGATAGGGGAGGAAAATATTAAGAAGAGAGAGAGGGAGAACAAGAGGCTAGTACAAATAGTTTTAATTTCACTCAGCTAAAGTTATAGGGTGGTAACTATCCTCAGTTTTGCCCAAAATATTTAGTCCTATCTCTATCATTTTCTAGTGCACCAACGCCTAAATTTAGGAATGACAGCAAGGACAGAGCGCCAGGATCTAAGTCTTAGGGTAATGTGAACAATGCTCGAACAAAACCCTTTGTGCCAAAAATTTAGTAGGAACTATCAGCGTATTTGCAGAGCTGGTAGCAATGTATGTTTTAGGTATGTTAGGATAGGCTATAAAATCAAAGAATATCCATAGGCAGGTCCGCAGATTTAGCACAATCGCCCCTAGCTCAGTCCGGTTACCCATCTCAGTAGGGTGCCACTTTCAGTGGCACCAGTGGCCAACGCCCAAACAGGCTCTATACACTTCAGTCCTGACAAGATCAGTAAAGTTTCCCTGATATGGTTACTGGTATGTTGCATGTCTTTCATTTATATGTTTATGCTTTGCTCTGCCTTGGAGCTTTTTTTCTTTTATAACCCCTTATATAGTGGTCAACTTCGAAATCAGTGTTGAAACCTTAACAAAGCCTTTCTCAGTAGGTAAGTCTATCATAGTGAGGCGGTTATACAAAAACTACCCAATTATAATGTCTCAAAAAGTCACATCAGTCAACCTTATAGAATTAAAGATGACAGATTTTGACATCATTCTCAGCATGGATTAGCTTTATTCATGCTATGCTCTAGTTGATTGTAGGAACAAAATTGTATATTTCCAGTTCCCAAACAAACCAGTCCTTGATTAGAGGGGTAGTACCACAATACCTAGGGGTTAACTTATTTCAAACCTTAGAGCAAGAAAAATAATATCCAAGGGATGTGTCTTTCATCTTGTGTGAGTCAAAGACTCTAGTTCTGAGACTCCCAATATTGAGTCAGTTCTAGTAGCAAGGGAATTTCCAGATATGTTGTCTGAAGACCCTCTCGGAGTTTCTTCTAAAAGGAAAATTGATTTCTGAATAGACCTTCTTCAGGATACTAAGCCTATTTTTATCCCGCCATATAAAATGGCTCCAGCCGAACTCAAAGAGTTGAAAGAATAGTTGAAGGACCTCCTAGATAAAGGATTCATCAAGCCCAACATTTCCCCGTGAGGTGTACCAGTCCTATTCATACATAAGAAAAATGGTTCTCTTCGGATATGCATTGATTACTGTTAATTAAACAAAGTCACAATCAAGAATAAATACCCACTTCCTAGAATCGATGACTTGTTTGACCAACTTTAGGGTGCCATTTACTTGTCTAAGATAGACCTCAAATTTGGCTATCATCAACTCATAGTAAGAGGATGTGACATTCCAAAAACAACTTTCCAAACTCGGTATGGTCACTTTGAGTTTCAAGTCATGTTATTTGGTCTTACAAATGCCTAGCAGCTTTTATGGACTTGATAAACTGAGTATTCAAATAGTACTTGGACATATTTTTCATAGTCTTCATCGATGACATTCTTGTCTATTCCCATAATTAAAATGATCATTCAGACCACCACAGAAGAGTATTGCAAACTCTTAGAGCCCATCAGTTGTTCGAAAAATTTAGATAGTGCAAATTTTGGCTAAGGTCAGTAGTTTTTCTTGGTTACATTATTTTTGGTGATGGCATTAGAGTTGATCCTCAAATGATCAAAGCAGTAAAAAATTGGCCCAGACCCATCTCTCTATCAGATATCAGGAGTTTCTTGGGTTACGATGGCTATTATCGATGGTTTATTGAAGGGTTTTTGTCTATAACATCCCCTATGTCTAGATTGACTCAGAAGAAAGTCAAGTTCCAGTGGTCAGATACTTGTGAGAAGAGTTTTTATAAGTTGAAGAGTTGACTCACCATAGCCTCAGTCCTAGAGTTATCAGATGGTTCAGACGAGTTTGTTGTGTACTATAATGCTTCCAGAGTTGGTTTGGGATATGTTTTGATGCAAAAGGGTAAGGTTATAGCTTATGCCTCCAGACAACTTAAACCCCATGAAAAGAATTACCCTACTCATGATCTCGAACTAGCAGTTGTTGTGTTTACCTTAAGAATTTAGAGGCATTATTTATATGGGGTGCATATTAATGTGTTCACAGACCACAAGAGCTTCCAGTATGTATTCTGGTAGAAAAATTTGAACTTGTACCATAGGAGGTGGTTAGAGTTATTGAAAAACTATGACATGAGTGATCTTTATCATCCGGGCAAGGCCAATGTAATGGCAGACGCCCTCAGTAGGTTGTCCATGGGTAGCATTGATCACGTTGAAAATGATAAGAAGAAGCTAGTCTAGGAAGTTCATCAGCTTGCCAAACTATGCATCTGTTTAGTTTATTCAGCTGAGGGTAGTGTGTAGGTGAAAAATATTTCAGAATCTTTTTTGGTTGCTTAAGAGAAAGAAAAGAAGGATATGGATTCTAGTTTGGTGAGGTTGAAGAAGTATATCAGAGATCAAAAAGTAGAGGTTTTCTCCCAAAAGGGAGATGGTGTATTACGTTTCCAGGGTAGACTGTGTGTGCCCTGTGTAGATGAATTGGGATAGTGGATCCCTGCTGAAGTGCATGGTGCGTGTTACTCTATTCATCCAGGGGCCACTAATATGTACCTAGATTTATGGGAAATCTATTGGTGGAGTGGGATGAAGAGAGACATTGCAGAGTTTGTAGCTAAATGTCGTACTTGCCAGCAGGTTAAGATTGAGCACTAAAAGCCTAATGGTTATGTGCAGGAGTTTAGTATCCTCACTTGGAAGTGGGAGGGAGTGAACATGGACTTTGTGATGGGTTTGACTCATACTCTTCGTCAGCATGATTCGATTTGGGTCATTATGGATAGGATGGCCAAGTCAACCTATTTCCTACCAGTCCATACTTCTTATTCAGCTGAGGATTACGCCAAGCTCTACCTTAGAGAATTGGTTAGATTTCATGGTATTCTGTTGTCCATCATTTTTATAGAGGTACTCAGTTTACCTCTCACTTTTGGAAAGCCTTCATGGAGGGTCTTGGTACCCAAGTTCATCTCAGTACAGCCTTTCACCCTTAGACAGATGGTCAAGCAGAAAGGACTATTCATACCCTAAAAGATATGTTGAGAGCGTGTGTCCTTAATTTTAAAGGTACCTGGGATGATCACTTATATTTGATCAAGTTCACATATAATAACAGTTATCATTCCAGTATTCAGATGGATCCATTTGAGGCTCTTTATGAAAGGAAGTGAAGATCTCCTATTATTTGGTTTGAGGTAGGGGACACCGCATTTATAGGGCCCGATTTAGTATTTTATGCCTTAGATAAGGTTCAGTTGATCAGGGAAAGGCTTAAGACAGCCCAAAGGTAGCCTATGAACTTGAGTTGACTACAGACGAAGCATCAGTGCACCTAGTGTTTTAAGTCACTTTGCAAAAGAAGTATATTGGTGACCTAGCGGTTGTAGTTCCCTTAGAAAGTGTAGATGTTTAGAACAGTCTCTTTTATGAAGAAGTTAAAATCAAAATGCTTGACCATCAGATTCGCAGACTAAGGAACAAAGAAGTTTTCTTGGTCAAAGTTCTTTGGTAAAACCAGTCTATTGAGGGAGCCACTCGGGAAGAAGAAGCAGACATATGAATCAAGTACCCTCATCTATTCTCCACAAACTAAGACTAAGCCTATGATAATAGTCTTTTTTAGATTCATTCTATTTTATACTCAGTTTTAGCTGCATACTATTCTCATGTCATTCATTTATTCACGAATCAATTCAGCCATGCGTTATGTTTCAAATTCAGTCATGTTTTAGTTGTGTGTATGATGTGTGACTAGATTCTAACACATTTGAGGCTTTTAACTGAGAATAATTGCAAAGTCTTAAGCAACTTTTGTTATTTTTTATTGTTTTCTCTTTGATATTGTAGTAAAAGTCAAGATGCAAGAGACCAGCAATAATGGAAGTAAAAGAGTTGATTTCTGAGAAAGTAGAGAGGAAAGTATAGCTGATAACTTATCTGATAAGCCATCAGCCTTGAGATAAGTTATCAAAAGTACTATCAGAATTAGACAGAGAATAGACTTTAGCTAGAATATCTGATGATATCTGTGAAAGGTCATCAAAAGTGTGATAAGCCATCAGGATTGTCGTTAGGCTTAGCCAGTGAATAGGATTTGAAGTAAATAATCGATGACGTCTGCGATAAGTCATCAAAGGTTTGATAAGTTGTCACACCTCATCGTTAACCTAAGGCAAAGATTGTCAAAAGTAAAGAGAAGCTGACGACATTCTTGATAAGTCGTCAGACTCCTGATAAGCCACTTCCACGACATCATCTGTCCGAGAAAAAAGCTGTGATCTATGATTTTTTTTCATAATTAGGCTGAAGTATTTAAGGACAAGTTCTAGGGTTTTCCTGGGAATTTGGAAATGACTGAAACTTATTCCAAACGATTTCACTTCTCTTTGGGGGTTCTTAACTTAGAATTCAATTTTCAATTCTTTGATTTGGTTGTGGGAATTTTCTCTTGAACTTAGAAGAGAATTAACTTTAGACTTCATCTTTTGTAAGTTTAATTACTTTGAATGATGAATATAATTATTGTTATCTCTTTTTTTCTCATATGGAACTAAAACCCACAACTAGGGTTGTAGGATATATTATTATTCCTTCATGGATTTAATAGTTGGCTAGGTTTTTAGTGATTGTGGAGACATCTTGATAATTCCTTTGTTATGATTGTTATTTATTGGTTGCAAACAATAGATCCCGCCTTATGTTGATTTTCTCGAACTGAGAAATAAACTAAAGGTAGCAAATTATCAACGAGGATTTGGGAAGGTTAAGTTCTCATCTAATGATTAATGTTGTAACAAGATTGATCAACTCGAGATAAAATCAATATGAATTGAATGTTTTCCTAAGTTCGAGAGAATTAGGGAGTCCAACATCTAGGTAGATTGAGAAACACTTAGATGGACTGTCGAAACTGATAATTTGGAGTTTCCCACGTCATGAGAATCCAGTACTACAACTATTATTCAATGAGGGGTTAATAATCATAGTTATCATAACCCTAGTTTCTCTTTATCATTGATTTGAACCATTGAAATTTTAGCTTTAAGTTCTGACGCAAGTCGAACCTTTAATTATTGTTTGATCATCAAAAACCCCTCATTTTATCTTTTTGTATCATTTTTTTGAATTCAACTTATAGCTATAGTTTCAAATTAGTTTAATCACTACTCACCTTGTTCCTTGTGGATTCGACCCCGACTCCAAAGTTGGGTAAATATATTGACGATGATCTTCTTGTACTAAATTGACGTGTAAGTTGAGTGTTATCAAAAATGGCGCTATTGTCGGGGAACAATTTGGTGTATTGAGTTGGTTTGGAATTTTAGCCTACTTGCTTGAATTCAAACTTGTAAATATTTGTTTTTAGTTTTCTTTTATTTCTTGTGTCAGGTAGATTTTTATTTTAGTTTACTTATTACTATGGCATTGTGGAATAAACATGAGCTTGGTGGTTGGAAACCTTATCTTGATGATCCATGTCCATATTGTGATGGACCTTACTTTTGGGAAGATTATAGATATGCTCCCCAGAGAGAGATGTATACACCATCTCCATCCTACCGAGAGTTCTATCCTACCGAGAGTATGATTGTTCTCTATGTGGTGGTTAAGATGGATATTGGAGTGATTTCCCAAATGCCCCCTCCCCCAATTGTGCTAACCCAAATTCTAGGTATTCTTATGAGTTTTATAGGTCTTATGGTCAAGACAAGGAAGAACGAAGTACCGATAAGAGTGGCATTGAAGCTATGTTTCAACGAATGTTGGATCTCCAGAAAGAAATGTATGATATCATATGTGATATGCGTCAAGACATAAAGCCAATCATTTATGAGGAGATAGATATAGAGGTCAATCATTCAAAGTATTCTTCTATATTATGGTTAGATGATATCTTGTCTGTGGAATTATTTAAAATAATGAAAGAGTGTAAAGATGAGGAGTAAGAACCCTATATTGATGTTGAGCTTGATGATGAGCAACCCTCGGTGATTTTCCAACCAACCAAACCAACCATGAGAGATGATGCCTTGATTGAGGAAACGGTGCTAGAGGCAAAAGAAGAAACCAAGCCAATCTCTTATAAAGACTCTAGCCCAATTCGGGGTGAAGAGGCCGAGAAGGATGTAACTCTGAAATTAGGGAGAAGACCTCACTTGAATCACTTTTCAACATTATTCTTGGTGGACGTGATGAAAGTCAAATCACCCAAGCAAAAGATGAATTTTGGAAATGAGGAGGAAAATTCCAACATTTTGGAGTTTATCTTTCTGAAAGGGTATAATACAACCCCAATATTGAAGGCCAAGAAGCTTAAAGATCGATGTCTATTTAATGGATTTTTAAGATTCTCACTGTTGCCAATAAGCCCACATTAAAGTTTGATGCAAAATTGGGCAAGCGGTTTAAGTCTTCAAAGTGGCGTGATAGAACTTTCCTTATCATGCTCTCACATTTGCCCAACGCACCTAAAAGATGTAAAGATAGAAAGATGGGCCAACGATTCAAATCATCTAAGTGGAAGGATAAAGGATGAAGCACTTTTAAGGTATCTTGATAAATTATGAATAGTCAAGATAACCTAGTTGTGCCGCGAGATAAAATCAAGCGCTTCTTAGGAGGCAACCCACGGTATTTTGTTGTTTGTATTTGTATTATGTGATTGACATCAGATCTTTGCACCCATGGTACCACATGTATGTTACTAACACTCTTGTTTTGGGTTGGCTTATTGGAGACATTGCATGATTTTAAGTTGAGAGTGGGGCTTCTTGTGGGTGTTGATGTCCTCTTGGGGTTTTTGTTGTCGTGCTTCTTTTTCCTAGAGTCTTGTTCCTAGTAGAGCCGGCATGTTTAAGTGTATTGTGATTTATTGTAAAATATTGTAGTTGACTAGGAGAAATACAAGTACCTTAGGCAGTTAACATGTTTTTGTTGATTTTTGAACACCTCTCCAATGGTCTATTTTATAACTTTGTGATATGTATTTATGTGTGACCACTGTGCATCTTGTTATGTCATTAGTACTAGTGACATGATAGCCATTGCTAAACAATTTCATGAACCGAACGGGTAGTAGATTGTGATGTACCTTTATGCTATGTGTGTGTGAGATACTACCTAGTTCCCGTTGTGTGTTAAATCCAGAAGTTGCTTAGTTGGTCTTGCCTTGGTTATAAGATAACAGTTTGGAAAGGATCATAGGTTGTTATTGATATTAGTCCACTTTTATCCTAAATGACCTTTCATGTGTGAATAATATCCCTTGATCCTGATTTTGAGCCTGAATGCCTATTCTTTTTATGTTACCTATCACCTTCCCATTTGTATCACAATGAACCTATTTTGGCTCTGGTCCTCCTTGGATATTGTGCACTTTGACTTAGGCAAATGGCCTAAGTTGAGGGTGGCTATCATAGGGGTGCATGATGTAACGTGAGTATAATGAAGGATAAAAAAAATGCAAGGCTAGGTGTGGTAGAAAAAGAATGAGAAAAGAAAAGTTATGAAAAAAGAGAAAATGAATGAATAATAACTGCACCCAGCTTGAATGTTCTTTAATCAAGAAATGGAGAAATAAGGTAAAGGTTGATAAGTGAGACCCCAAAAATAGTGTAGTGCCAAGGAGGCTTAGTTACTTTAAATATCCTTGTGTATTATACCAGCCCCAAGCGTACATTACAAGTTGAAGAAAAGTCCTATAGTGGTCTTAACTTAACTGTCTAAAAGCTTTGGTAATAAAAATAAGGGCAAGCTTATAGTATTTCGCATACATGGATTGGAACTTCATTCTGAAAGTGAGCATCTTTTGATTGCCCCCATGGTTACATATGTGATGTCTGATATAAGTGAAGTGGGACTTCTTTGTAGTGAGGGCACACTGGTTACGTTGCTAGTTGCTAACTTGTTTGGATAGTGTAATCTTGGTACATACATGGTTGTTGTTGCTGAATTGATGCCATATCTTGATTCCTGTGTGTCGCATTGTTGTTCTTCAATAATATACATAGTTTTTTTGTTAAAATTAATTGACCTTGGAGATGGTGAAGATGTTTTGAGATAATATGGATGGTTGACTATCGAATGTACTTTGTATTCTCTTTGTTGTGTTTTAGTTGCTTAAGGACAAGCAATTATTTTAAGTTGAGGGTGTTGATGTGTGAGCAGATGCTAACACATTTGAGACTTTTAACTGAGAATAATTCCAAAGTCTTAAGCAACTTTTGTCGTTTTTGATTATTTTCTTATTGATATTGCAGTAAAAGTCAGATGCAAGACAACGAGCAATAATGGAAGTAAAAGAGTTAGTTTCTGAGCAAGTAGAGAGAGAAGTATAGCTGACGACTTGTCTAATAATTCGTCATCCTTGTGATAAGTTATCAGAAGTACCGTCATCCTTAGACAGAGAATAGACTTCAACTGGAATATGTGACAACATCGGTGATAGGCCATCAGAAGTGTCATAAGTCATCTAGATTGTCGTTAGGCTTAGCCAGTGAATAGGATTTGAAGTGAATAATCAACGACATCTATGATAAATCGTCAAAGGTCTAATAATACGTCACGCCTCATCGTCAACCTAAGGTAGAGATTGTCAAAAGTGAAGAGGAGCTGACGACATTCCTGATAAGTCATCAAACTCCTGATAAGCCATTACCCACGATGTCATCTGTTCGAGGAAAAAAGTTGTGATCTATGATTTTGTTTCCATAATTAGGCATAAGTATTTAAGGACAAGTTCTAGGGTTTTCATAGGAATCTGGAAACGGCTGAAACTTATTCCAAAGGAGTTCACCTCTCTTTGGGGGCTCTTAACTTAGAATTCAATTTTCAATTCTTTGATTTGGTTTTGGGAATTTTCTCTTGAACTTAGAAGAGAATCAACTTCAAACTTCATCTTTTGTAAATTTAATTACTTTGAATGATGAATATAATTGTTGTTATCTCTTTCTTTCTCATGTGGAACTAAAACCCACAACTAGGGTTGTAGGATCTATGATTATTCCTCCATGGATTTAATAGTTGGCTAGGATTTGAGTGATTATGGAGACATCTTGATAATTCCTTTGTTATGATTGTTATTTATTGGTTTCAAACAATAGATTCCGCCTTATGTTGATTTGCTCAATATGAGAAATAAACTAAAGGTAGAGAATTATCAATGAGGATTTGGGAATGTTAAGTTCTTATCTAATGATTAATGTTGTAACAAGATTGATCAACTTGAGATAAAATTAGTATGAATAGAATGTTTTCCTAAGTTCGAGAGAATTAGGGATTTCAATATCTAGGTAGGTTGAGAAATACTTAGATGGACTGTCGAAACTAATAATTTGGTGTTTCCCACAAGTCATGATAATCCAGTACTACAACTATTATTCAATGAGGGGTTAGTAATTATAGTGATCATAACCCTACTTTATCTTTATCATTGATTTGAACCATTGAAATTTTAGCTTTGAATTCTGAAGCAAATCAAAACTTTAATTATGTTTGATCATCAAAAACCCTCATTTTATGTTTTTATATCATTTGTTTGAATTCAACTTATACCTATAGTTTCAAATAAGTTTAATCGCCACTCATATTATTCCTCTTGGATTCGACCCTGACTCCAAAGTTGGTTAAATATATTGACGACGACCGCCTTGCACTAAATTGACGTGTAAGTTGAGCATTATCAGTGTGTTAGTATAATTATAATTTTTTGGTAGTCTCAGTTTAGTCAGCCTCATTCGAGGACGAATGTTCCCAAGGGGGAGATATTATAATATCCCGTATGCTTCCTAGTTCAATTCAGCTCATAAAGCATATATGAGAGGCCTAAGACCTAAAAAATTTAGCGAAGTGTTGAAGACTTAGTCTCATTTATGGCCTATAAACTTTGATGATTTGATTTTTGACCTTCCCGACCCTAAAAATTTGTTTTTTAAGTTAATTCATGGTCAGGGTAGTTTGTAGTTCATTTCGAGTGAGTGTTGGATTTTTCGGACGACGTTTGAAGCATGTTTGGATGATAAAACCAGTGAACCAACATGATTAGGTTGCGTCGCGTTGGGTACTGCATTGGCCTCAGCAATGCGGCGTAATGACCATCACATAGGTGAGTGACGTGATGCATTGGTTATCGCATCACTAGGCACGTTTTTAGCCTATTTTAATCTCGAACCCAGAAGAATATTTTAGTCTTTTTCGCTCACTTTAACACAGGATTTGAGTCCCAAAACAGTATTTTTGACCCTAAATTCATATTTCACTCAAAATCCAAAACATTCTCTCTCAAGAACACAAGCCCTAGCCCTTCAAGCTTCAAGTTCAATTCTCAAGAAATTTCTCAACAACTTCCAAGAATTTGTCAATTGAGGTATGTTAAGTGTTCATCCTTGGATCCTTTCCACCCCTTGGAGTCCAAGAACCTTTTTTAAAGCTTGAGTTATGAGCTTGCTCGATTTAGATCATATTATGTCCATGTATGTGTTGTAATCTGAGCGTCAAGTTATGAATATCTAAATTTAATGTGAAGTAAACTAATGTGTATGTTGGATGATGTAAGTATCATATTGAATCCCCTAAATTGCGAATTAATTGTTGAAGTCATGATATGTTAGCATGTTGATATTCCCATGTACAAGGTTATGCCTTCCAAATGTTTGATAAAATGACTAAATAAGTGAAAGTTGAATTGTGACTATTTATTATGATTTAAAATTAGTAGTATGGTCCTATTGTGCATGATATCGAGTCCTAGGGGTTATGATACCCGATCTAGATATTTACCTAATTTACAGTAGTCATAAAAATGTCCCAGGTGAATCATGACCAGTAGTACTCAATCTGTTAACATGGTCAGTCTGAATTCATTCAAGCCTATCCCAGTTTATTGCTCAGTGTCGGTTTAGTTAGGAGTAGGATTAAGAACCGAGAGAACCCAGGGATAGGGGCATTCCTGCCAGTTTAGGGTGTGACCCTTAGTTGCAATCCTTGAGTTACAGAATAAACGTAGACAGCATAGGTTACTATGCCTTCCTTCAAGTCTAGGGTTGACATACATATTTACATCTCTTAAGTCTTCCTGCCAGATTAGGGTGGACCCAGCCATTATTAGTAACCTGTGGAATAGTACTAACACCCTTCCAACTGGGGTCATGGGTTGAACCCCAATCAGTTTATATTAGGGCATGCTGATTAGATGAAAGCTCCCACAGTTTCAGTTTTAGTACTCAGTTTAGAATTTAACTCAGTCTTTCTTGACCGTAGAATATAGTTTACCATATATTTAACTATCAGATTTCAGTACCTCGGTTTATAGGCTACTTAAGAACTTGTTTTATGCGTTGTCATGCATTATTAGTCTTTACAGTTTTCATGCATTCTTACTCAATACCTCATGCTATACATTCAGTCAGTTATTACTCATGAACATGAACCCATGTATATCAGCCTAAACTCATTTAGCATACCAATACTTTCAAAATTACTGGCCACATACTCGTTTCTTGTGCTATGATGTCCTATATCATTAGTTCAAACGCTTGAATTCCTGATCGTACTTAGACGTTTTAGTGCATCAGCCGCAGCCATGATGAGTCCTCTTCTTTTGAGGATTAATTCTCTTATATTCAGTTATGTGAGTAGTTCAGTTATTTAGTCAGTCAAATTTTGTTGGGGGCTTGTTTGATCAACTCTACAGTCAGGCAGTTTAGAGGCTTTCAGACTAGTACAGACAGTTGGTCAGTTTTCAGTTGTTTTATCAGTAGGTTTCCAGATGTTCTAAATCATGTATCAATATTGATTTCAGTTATTAAAACCTTACGGTATTTCAGTTGAAATTCTGCATATGTTGTTTATCAGTTTCATTCAGTGCTCACAGCAGGTACCAGCTCATGTGCTAGCTTGTGGTCTCATGGGACCGTAAGCACCATGTGGCATCCAGGGTGTACTCCTGGGTAGTTTCAAACTACTTATGTATATTTTATTCATATACATAGTACATATAACATATACGTTAGCAGTCACATTAGTTTAAATCCACTAAAAATCAATATCAAGATACATCAAAAATAAAAATCAAGTAAAAATTTTTTATGATAAATTCATATATGAAATAACCTATGTAAACCTATTAGTTAGAAAAAAGAATACCCTTTTTCCTTTGTCTTTCATGGTTGTGACAACATTTATCTCTTCGACATGCTCTTGTGATAGTACATCTCCCATTTTTTAAACTCCCACTTCAAGATCCTGTAGAAATTAGTATTATACATATGTAAGTATAATTTTGATTACATCAATTTAAATAAAGAAAAATACATAATTATTCTTAGAATGCTTCAACTTTGAACTTACATTGAATGCTCCCTTTTCTGCCTAAATATTTACTTCTACACCATCCTATGTAAATGAAAGCAACAATGGTTATAGAATATCTAATGTGATATGAATTAATGGAAATTAACAACTAAATATAATGTATGTAAATAAAAAAATTGTGATGTCCAAATACATAGATCTTGTGGTTATATAAATTGTACGTATATAACACATATTGAAGATTTTTTATGGTCATATACATAACATAGTTTGTGTATATTAAGTAATATAAATATGTAATGTCATTCTAATTAAAACTGTGTATGTATATTAAACTAATATACATAGGTGAGCCATTGTAAAGTAAATTATAACAAAAACTACATACAACAGTTGGCATGTATATGAACCTTTTTTATCCCCCTATTTTTAAGAAAATCAGATAAATGATGAAGTTACAAATATAGTCTATATACAAATACGAATTCATTAATTATATAATGTATATTAAATATAGGTTACCTTTTCCTCGGTGTGTTTGTTGTGTGTCAATATCTACAAGAGTTCGGCCTGTTATTTATCAATTTTCACATTTGAGTCTTCATGTTGTTTAATAATAAGATCATGAAGATCGTTGAATTTTTTTTCAACCTGTATATAAAAAGAAAAAGAACATCTGAGTGTTTTCACAATTTGTTTTATAGTATTTTACCTTATGAAAAACTTACATAAGACTGTATAAACGACTTTATCTCATCCCAATTGACATCAGAAGTGGACTGATGAACAGACTTACTGGAAGATGATGGACATGTCTTTCCTGCGTCAACATGCTCTAAAACTGAAGTTATTTTTTTGTCTATTGACATATATCCTCTAGAAACAGACGTTGGTGTTTTCTCACGTTCTTGCATCTCAACAATTTTAGTATAAAAATGAATTGTCCTCCTCCTCTTCGTAGGTTGTGATGCTGATGTATCATTACTGAAACCTGCTTTTTAAAGAATTTTCGGGGATGGTACTGAACTGAAATACTCAAAACCTTGTAGCTCGGAGTCCAAATTTATATATATGTCGACGAAGGCCATTTACCACTACGATATGCTGAAGTAGCATACGATAATGGAGATTCATGATCATTTAATTCAGTGCACTCAATCATTGGCAAATCAAGCCTTTGTACTTCTTCATGAGTTGGACATAGATTGTTGTATACAAACTGTTAAGGAATAAAACTTGGAAACTTTACGAGTCTGCTAAACTCAACAAAATGAAAAAAAATAAACATCAAATAATTTACAAAATACTTACCTTGCTAAACATACCATCCATGAACTTCTCGTACTTGATATTGATCCCAACAACCTTTTTGTTAGAAATTCTTGGAATTACATTTCCCACTCGCCCAGCTATCGTACATTATACCTCAGAACAACATTCGTACATTCATACATTCAGCATATGAGGCATTCCTCCCATCTAATATAGCTATTTTTCAACAAAGAAATCCTGTCTCCACGTCTCCATAAAATTTTGAAACAAAGTCTTCCTCCATGGGAATTATTCATATCTTTCATCCTCAACCATCACAAAGTTATATATGCTAATAGTTGTATCACGTATTTTTGAATACACAAAAGTTTGAATGAAATAAAGTATGAACATGTTCAAAACATCGACATTGTTATCAAAATTTTCCAACTTGAATCGCTGAATAAAAATCATCTTTTTGACAGAATTTTTTGCATTTGGGAAGTACTTCACCATTAATATAAACTTTGATGATTCAGTATATAGGTGATCCTCGATGTTCCCTGTACATTTATGTCTGAATATTATAGAATACTCAAGAATAGAAAACTTGAGAATAGTCCCCTACACATACACATGTACTTCATTCGGGTTATCTTGCTCTATCTTAAGCATGAGTATGCATTTGGAAATATGACCCCGAAAGTTACATTGAGGCATGTCTATAAAAGAACCAAAAATTATTTGACGAAAAATATTTTGAACTTCTTCACCAAGATAGTTCTTGATATCTAATCCAAAATTGTGGTTGCATGAACTACCAAAATGCAATGAATGCGTTGGGACATGTTTTATCCTTTATTTCAGACCCTATACAAATTGAAAAACACATCATATCTAAGTGCATATGGTCAACACATAAAAATTACTGATGTATATTATTATCGTATACATAAAATATGATGTATATTATACTGGGCATTTCATTACACAGATGTATATTATACTGGGCATTTCATTACACATCAAAACAACATATCAAATCTTATGTATATGTCTAACATATACATATGTAATGTATATTGTCTCAAACACACATAACAAAACAAAATCCAAAACACACTTCTATATTTGTTCAACATGCAATAAACAGTAATGTATGTTTATAACACATACCTACGTAAAAGCATCACATATGTATATGAACTATAGATATCATTGTTATTTAAATAAAAGCAGCAGAACCTATGTATATGTCAAACATATACAAATGGGACTGATGTATATACACGGGAAATTTCTAAAAATACATCAAATTAAAGAAAATATCCAAAATTAACAGCAGAACTAACAACTATCTCCAAATAATTGAAAGTTTCAAAATCTCACATTATTGGAAAAAAACACAAATATCCCAACACAAATTAACAATCAAATTCAAAATCAAAAACTCTGAAATACCTTTGGTAGACATGGTCGTACAGTATCATCTTTTTTTGCTTTTCTTGACAATTCTCCAATTTGTTTTTTTGACCTTCCATCAGCAACTTTCTTGAGCTTTTTCATCTTAATGGGGTCGTTACAATGTTTTGATTTGTTTTCATCAAAATTAGTTCCTCGTAATCAAATTCTCCAAACACGAACTCAACAACCCAATTCGTTGGTCAATTAGGCTCTATCTAAGTTAATCCTTAACTAAAAGAAGGAGAATCATCCATTTACTAAGTAATGTTTAGTTAATTTAGAAATTCCAAATGGTCAAATTTGGAAACAACAAAGAAGAATCCATATATCGAATCTATATTTTGGTAAAGTAGAAAACCGAAACTTTACTCCAGTACTATGAGAAAATCATTGAATGAACAACATGCAACAACTTGTTCATTCGGAATCTCTAATTTTCAGTAAAGTGAAAAAAAATACTAACCTCAGATCTTAAATTTTGAGAATGTTAAAAAGAGATTTAGTTAAAATTGAATGCCAGTAAGTAGCAGCTGGACTCCAATACAAGTGGATTCAAAAATGGTAACCGCCCCTTGATTGTAGTCTTCTTCTAAGGAGAATAACTGTAAGTCAATTTTGGAAAAGTTATGTATATGTATTTTTGGAGAGAGAAATTAAAAAAGTGGAGTTTTTTTTCTCTCACTTCACCAACTTCTCATGTGACTCCTTAAGGTCCCTGCAGGAGGCAGCCAAGGCTGAGTAGGCTCTCTCCAGATTGGCTACTGTGGCACCCTACTTTTTTTTATCTGCCATGTACTTCTCATAATCTAACTGTGCTACATATGAATAAAGGGCAGTGGAGGGATATCGTAGTCCCTGGGGCAATTTGGATAGTATTTTCCTTACCCCCTGCATATGAACAGAGATGTCATCGAAAGCAGTGGCTGATGAGGGTCTACAAGAGTCTGTATCCTCTTGGACTGATTTTCTCGAGTCCATCTTCCTCTTCTTACTTTGACTTAGGGAGCCCTCGCCTCTAAATTTGAGTGGATAAATGAGGGATCCTAGGCTCACCCAAGTGTCTGCAACATATTCTTCCACTTCTGCCCTTTTACATAGCTCAGTTATTAGAGAAGGAAAGAGAAGATGAGTACCCCCATGGTTTTTAAAGTACCACCATTTTGAAATCATAATCTCTCCTACATTTAGAGTAATTCCAGATAAAATACAAGCCACCATCCTAGCACAGTGTCTGTGACAATGGTCATATGAGTGCATGGAGAGACCTTGCTACAGATGATGTTCAGCCACATCCTTACTTCAGCCTTGAAGTCATTCATTGGAATATCTCTTTTGGTGGTGGCCCAGGGAACTTCTTTTTAAGAACATAATATATAATCCATCCAGGTCCCTGGCTCGCATGCCTTTGCATGAAACTGCCCCATGTCATTATCGAGAGCCCATACATCGTAATAATCTACTCTGCTATGAAGTTCACCTGCTTACCTCGAATTGTTATCACTGGTTTTGTAAGAGAAAATAAGCTGAGGTTTGCATAGAACTCATGCACCCACTGCTCATTATCATAGCAGGGTTCTGGGGCAAAACACATCCACCGGGTTGTAGTGAGCCTAGCATGGAATTTTGGGAGCTTCTCCTCCTTGTCTAAGCTAATACCCCTTTCAGGGAGTAGATTTTTCCTGTAGAAATATGCATAGTAGAGGTGTTGTCATTATGAAGCCATGAATCGAGTGTCATCAAAATATCCCATCTTTGAGGCTGAGAACCTATAAGCAATACGGCTTAGGCTAACATTAGTATTTTCACACCAAAAACATGCTAAAAATTTTGATGTCTGCCAAAAATTACCCTCAGGTATGGTAATCGCGGAGCTATGACTGAGACCATGATGCCACGATTGCAGTCATTGGGACCGCGATCGCGGTACCTGAGACCAGTTTAATAGTTTTTAGACAGTGTTCAAAATGCAATTTTAACCCCAATCCCTCATTTTAACTAGGCATGACAACATTATAAACAATGAGTTAAAGCCTAGAATGTATGATTATAGCCCCTAGACTTGAATGAATTCAAATTGAACTCTTTAGGGCATTCAATCAAACACAAAGTGTACATGATTACTAGGACCATTTAAAGCGTATATTCGAGTACTCAAGACTTCCCCATTAGCGTGTACACCAAATAAAATAGCTAACCACATATTTCAGGCCTTTTTTCTACGTTGTGAGTTCTAAGCATGCAATTGTATCAATACCAAGGAAATTGAGACTACTTACCAATTTAGATGATGTAAAAGGTGTGAATGGATGCTTGGTTATGCAATGGAATGCCAAAAATTAGAGAGAATTTTGAGAGAAATTGAGAGATGATAGTGGGGGAAATGGGCAGTTGAATGGTCTTTAAACTGATTTGACCTCGATTGTATTCATAGTTCTACGATTGAGATCAAGCAGCTTCTGCGATCGCGGAGGCATGGACCGCGGTCATGATAACTGATACCAAGCAATCAAGTTTGCTGTATTTCTAAACTTGTCAATTTCCCATGTTTTCCTTTCAGATTTTGATCAAAATACCTCGTAGCACCACATTTCATGGATTATGCATGTATAAAAAAAATAAAAACAAAATCTACTATATCATGCATAAATAAAAAGGATACGAGCCATTTTTTGTGGCGTGTTGGGTTGCCTCCCATCTAGCTCTTAGTTTAACATCGCGGAACGATGCCTTCACCCCTTTTCTTTATGTCTCCACTTAGTGGATTTGAATCTCCATCCCAAGTTTCATTCACTATGCAACCAGTGGCAGAGGGATAGAAGATTTAATCTTCTAAGTGGAAACTTGCAAGATGTGAGTACATGGCAAGCATGCTTTGATCTCACCATTTTGCAGACTTAAACCTTTTACCCAACTTGACATCAAACTTTCAGCTTGGTTTCTTGGGTAAAGGTGAGTACATTAATAGGTCATTCCTTGTACATCAGAAATTAAGTTCCTTGGCTATTGATGCGTGGGGTTCTATATGCTTCTTTGGAATGACAAACTCCAAAATATAAGAGTCGGACTCCTTCTCCCCACAATCCACCGTTTGTTTGAAGGCATAGATACTCATCACATCCTCTAACCATAATGTTGAAAAGTGATTTGAACAAGGTTCAAACCCTAATTTTGGGTTAGACTTCTCCAAAGCATCTTCACCCCAAAATGAACTAAAGTCATCATAAGCAATTTTCCTCAATTCATCGTTAGATTCTAGAACCATTCCCTTTTTGTGGATTCTTTTTCCTCATATGACTCATTTGATTGAGAAGTCTTCGAGGAGTCTTCACTACCAAGCTCACCATTGTAGCTTGGCTTCTCTTCTTGATGAACCTCATCTTAGGAAATGGGCCAGGTTGTGAGATTTTCTAAAATGATGTTCTTGCCCAATTCCCTTGCCTTGACATGTGCCCAATCGAACACCCCATAAGCTTTATGCAAGTCTTATGCATTCTCCCTAATTATAGTCACCCGATCCAAAATAGTTTGAAGCATTACTCTAAAACCAATGGGTCCAGTTTGTTACCCCTCCTTCTTTTCATCATAAGACCTATCAATCTCATAAGAAGAACTAGAAATTCGTTTAGTATCATAGGGGAAGGGGGCATTTAGAAAATCATCCTAATGTCTATCTCGACTACTACATAACGCGCACCTATACTCCCTATAGGGAGTATAGTTACGATCTCTCCTAAAGTGTGGTCCTTCATAGATTGGACATGGGTCATTAGGATAGGAATCCTAAGTACCAATATCATACTTGTCGGAAGATGCCATAGAGGAAAATAAAAATAATTTGAAATCTACCTACAAAGAAAAATCACAAACAAATATATACAAGCCAAAATTCAAGCAAGTAACTAAAATTCCAAACTAACTTAATACACCAAATTGTTCCCTGGCAACGGTGCCATTTTTTATAACATTCAACTTACACATCAATTTAAGTGCGAGGCAGTTGTCGTCAATATATTTACCCAACTTTGGAGTTGGGGTCGAATCAACGAGGAACAATGTGAGTGGCAATCAAGTTACTTCAAAATAATAGATACAATCTAAATCTAAACCAATGTTACAAAAAACTTATAAATTTGGGTTTTACACTAATATTTCTTTTTGGGTTTTTCTAGTATAAATTTGAGTTTATAAATTATTAGAGTTTTAACAAGTATGCATGGATCTTAGGATTATGCACTGCTAAGGGAGCGATATGTGGGTATGAGTGATCAACATCAACGTAGTAAGTCAATTATGGGTAGGTTTGCTTATATATTTTGATGCTAATATTTCAAAAAAAACACCAAACTTTCACCCATTGATTCTTTCTAATACCTAATAGGTGTGTTCAACAATTTTTAACCACAACCTTAATCTAGGCAGACCTATTTCAAGGATGATACCTATGGTGTATTCAACCTCAGATTCACCCTTATGTCAAAGATAGTGAGACTTTAGCAAACTACACACACAATTGTCTATTATTGCTTTGGTCTCCACATCCCTCTTTTGAGGATAATATGGATTCCTAGACTTTACCTAAAACCCTTTTTTTTAAGATGGCTTCAAGTTTTCTAGAGTATGGATCTTTCACTCATCATACCCATATGGGTATTTAAAGCTTTCACCCATCAAATACCAACCAATTTAGCATAACAATGATAAAACCCATAAATATGAACTACTAAATAGAAGCTAATCAATAACAACCCACACACACTTTAACCCCTATTCACATATAACCCCAAGAGGGAGATCTAGCTACACTAAGATAAATAAGCATAGATATATCCAAAATCTCCATTTAAATGACTTGTTGAAGATTAAGTGGATGTTACTTCAAACTTGACACTCCCACAAATCAACAATGGAAGTGAGCTAATCTTCCACTTAGAAATTCTCCAATATATTCTGCACCCAAAAATTATACAATATTTTCTTTTCTAGAAATGGAGGTTATGAATTCCAAGAACTAAAACCTAAAATTGGGGAAGATAGAATATGATACATGAGGATAAGGTTTGATTTATTTTGTCACAATTGGGATCAGCCACATGCATTTCTAGTTTTGCACTTGGGTTGATTTTTTTCGCTAAGCCGTGATCGCACAGGTCTAGCTGCAACTACAGCTAACTCTCACGATCAAAGTAAATTTGAATTTTGCTTGACTATAGCGATCGCAGTCAGCAGACTATGACCGCAGTACCTGAGGCCTTTTTGCTCTAACTCTTCAGCTGTACTTTTCTTTCTTCCTTTTGATTTTTTAAATGCTCCAATCCACATTTTTTGATCTTCTTAATACTATGCCTGCGAAGAGTGGATATTAGTGCTTTTAATCACAAATATATCTCATTTATTTATTCAAAAATAGGTAATGTACATGAATGTTTAGTGCGAATGAGTGGTAAAATTACCACTCATCAACAGGTTGTTCTTAGCACTGCTTTCCATCCCCATACTGATGGCCAATCGCAGTGAACTATTCAGGTTTTGTAGGATATGCTTTCCATGTGTATTATGGACTTTGGAGGTCAATGAGAGCTGTTTTTATCCTCAACAGAGTTTTATTATAATAATAACTTACTATTTAAGGATTTCAATAGAACCATCCAAGGTGTTATATGATAGGTATTTTTAATCTCCAGTAGGTTTCTTTGAAACGTCGGAGGTTAGGGCTCATGGTACTGATTTGCTTTGTAAGTCCTTGAATAGAGTTAGATTTATTTAGGATAGGCTATAGGTAACTCAGAGTAGGAAAACATTATGATAAATGTAGGCTTCTTGCCTTGAGATTTGGAATAGTGACCGAATTTTTCTTTGAGTGTCACTCATGAAGGGCATGATGAGGTTCGAGAAAAGGGATAAGCTCAACCCCAGGTATATCAGACTATTTGAGAACTCTCATATTGTTGGAGAGGTAGCTTATTAGTTGGCTTTGCCCCTAGCCTTTTCAGCTATGCACCCAGTCTTTTATGAATCATTGTTGCGGTGCTATAATTTAGATGAATCTCATATGCTGAGGTGCGACTCGATTCATTTGGATGACAAGTTATGTAATGAACCTCAAGATTATTTTTTGTATTTTCATGAATTTTCATAGTTTAGAGATTTCCTATAGCTACCCCAAGTTATTTTTGACTTGTTGGAGCAGACAGTTCAGTTACCGGGTACTTCACTTGGTTTTTAGAGCCAATGATCTATTTTAAAGTCTTCGCTAGTAAAAATGGCGATCAAGTGAAAATTTTAGTTTAAAGACCTCGTATGCTAATTTTGATAGTTTCATCAGCTCCAAAACATTAATTTTAGGTTACGGGGACCTTTGGTTTAGGTCTTTAGGCTTTGGGACTCATTTTGAGCTATTGGTCGGAATTTGATAAAAATGGCCCCTGGGTGTGGGATCCATTTTTTGTCAAAAACATCCACGGATGGAAATTTTAATTGTGCCATTAAGTCCAAAATATCAAATTTGATAGGAGTAATCCAATTCATTTGCATACACATGATTCTGAATGAATCCCAAGGGGTCGATGGAAACTTGAAAATTTTTCCAAGTTTTAGTAGGTGCACTCAAATGTGCATTTACTAAAGTGGACATTTAGCTACTTTAGCAGACATCCAGTCACTTTAGTGGCCCTAGCTTGCCTAGGGAGCCGCTTTAGTAGTAGTATGAATGCTAAAGTGGATGTCGCTAAAATGGAAGCCTGTCCGTGTTAGCGGTATGCCAGGCCAAGAGGGTACCGTTTAGCGGTACTTGGCCACTTTAGTGGTGACCACATAAGTGGTCAAGTGGCCTCTTAAGTGGAACTTAGTAGGCTATTAAATGCCCTTTTTGCCTATATTTTCTCCTATTTTTTCTTACAATTCTCAAGAGTTAAAAACCCTAGAGAGTGTGGAAAATTGGGAGAGTGATTATTGGGGGATTTGGGATTTTTATGAGCTTGGTTTACTCATTTCCTCATCAAAATCTTGGTAAGTTCCCATTAAATTCTTGGTTAGTTCTTTAATTTATTATCAAAATTCCTAGATTTTGTTGGATTGAATTGAGGGTTGTTTGAGCTCAAAATTTATCCTTCCTTGACAATAAATTATCCTTGAGCATAGAGAAATTAGTTGAATATTTTGAAAGTGTGATTACACAAGAGGGCTTCACATAGGATTTTAACTTAATTTTAGACCTGAAGCATAAAAATTCAATATGGGTACCATTGTTCTCGTATTGATGAGTAGATTACAATTTTGATAGTGCAGCATCATGCAAAAGCTTCCTAAAGCTAAGCTTTCTTCGATGTACAGGTAGTCTAGGTTTACTTTTTTCATAGATTGAGCTTAATTATAGTATGAATACAATATCATGATAGTTTTGGGGTTAGAATTAGGTCTTGGAGATATATTTAGTATGATTTGAATTATTTAGTTGATTAAGAAAGCAGAGTTAGGCATAATTGACCTAACTACTCATTCTTTAGATAGAATTGCTATATTAGGACTAAAATATGGTTTATTTAATATATAGTAGTGAAATTATGTACCTTACCCTAGTTCGGGGTAGAATTTACCTTAGAACAAAATTTGGGGTTAGGTATGCCTCTCCGACCCAACTTAGGCCAAGGCTAATGTTAGCTCCTTGCAGATTCAATAGACATGTATATTATCTCCAGTTATTTTCTTGAACGAGAAGTTTTAGTTACCTGATGCCTTATTCTAGATTTATACTTAGGAGATGATTTATGTTTTGATTTGAGTCTGATAAATTATGACATTAAGATCGATTTGATTTCAGCACTATTTATGAAATAAGTTTTGGTTCAAGTTTGACAAACAATGATATGAGTTCCAGTTCAAGTCCAGCGTGGAGAGGTTATTTATTACGGTTATAAAACTACTTTCATTTTGGTGTTTTACGGTATAAAAGGTTCCACGGTTATGATTTTGAGATTTGGTTAATTAGTGTAATTCATGCTATTTTTCTTCTTGATTGCAACCTTCAAGTTTCTGGGAGGCCACATTGGGTAATTTACTTTATTCTCTCTTTCTAGCTTATGAAATCTAGTTATATAGAGAGAATTATATTTTTCCATACTATTATTATTATTATGGTTGTTTCCCTTCAGCATTTCAAGCGTTATTCCAAGTTTGTGCTTTTTCCTTGACTCAACTTATTTAACTCACATATTATTATGTTTATATTATGATTTGGCTCAATCGGCCGATGATGCCTACTAATTACCCATTCCTTTGGTACTCATACTATACCTGTACTATTTTTGTGCAGATCTGATTACTAGTTGTTATTGTTGATATAGTGATCATGCTAGATAGAGTTCTGAGAGAGGGTGATCTCTCTAAGCCAGAGTTAACCTCTTCTCCTTCTTTTATTAATGCTAGTCTTTCTATTTTCAATACTATTATATATTAACTTGATAGTACTTGTGTCCTTTGGGATTAGAGGCTTTTGTATAGACACTACTAGGTCATGGGATGTTATTATTTATCTTATTTATCTTTTTTTTAATTATTATTTTATATTTTTTTTGTAAGCCTTTTACTTGCATATGTCTGGCATTTATGCCATTTTCCACTAATTTAGCCCATTGCTTATAGCTCTGGGCCACAGTTTGGCTTACCTATTGGTGGGATAAAAGAGGTGCCGTCTTGACTCAAAGAATTGGGTCATGACAAATTGGTACCAGAGCGCTAGATTCACCAGTATTATTGGTACAAATACAAGTGTCTAGTAGAGTCTCGTGGATCAGAACAATGATTCTTATTTTTTATCTTTGGGAGAATATAGGACATTCTTAGGAGATCTTCACTTCCTTCACTTATTTTGTGCTAAGTGTTGGTTTCTAAGATTTCTTTGGTTTTACTCTTTCATATATGGATAGGACACGTGCTACTACTACACGAGATGAGGACACCAAGTCCATAACTAGGGATCCTACTGGGGCACGTGGATGACCTTGAGGTTGAGAACAATCAAGGGATGCAACCTCAGTTAGAGACTAGGATAGGGAGCCTTGCCAGATCCTATTCCTACTCTTGTGCTAGAGATTCCTCCACACCAACCAGTGGTGGGCCAAGGGTTAGCCTAGGCTTCACCAAGGTTTATTTTTTACCACTACTCAGAGATAAATTGGTTCAAATTTTGGGATTAGTTGGTTTTGCATTATCTGATGGTGCTCAGCTTGTAGACTACAATGGTACTGAGGCAGAAGAGCAGCCTGTATCTGTGGATCCCAGTTAAGATTTTGTTCGAGGATTGAGACTTTATCTTTGTATGTCAATGCGGAGTTTGGATGTTGTTGGAAGGTCTTTTGTGAAGGGTTTTGATTATGCTCAGATGATGAAGGAGATACATCGCGATGCACAAGGAGGCAGTAATAAGAGACTATGATGTAAGGACAAATTTAGTAGGAGTTGAAGTGGCTCACGGTTCATAGGCAGTGGTTCTCAAGGAAGGTACCCATCACATAATCCTTATCAGCATCAGGGTCAGTCAAGTAGGCTCATTTATGCCATACTTTGAATTACTGATGGAGGTCATTCAAGCTATAGTGATCATTCTGGCCAAAGTAGTAGTCAACCTCTAAGAGGTTCATTTTATGGGTATTCTATTCGAGGTGGTTATTTAGGGTCAATTAAATTTTTTGGTTACAGTACAATGCCTGGGAGAGACCTGTTATGACTGTAGGCCCTTCGGTCATTTCTCTAAAGAGTGTCCACACCTGGGGCAGTTTTTCCTGCAACTCAGAGTGTTTTGCCTATTAAGGCAATATCGCCCCCATTTATAAATGGTATTCATAGTTATCAGGGTGGTCCCTAGGGTACTCATGGAGGTTATTAGGCAGGTAGGATAGGAGATAGTTTAGGTGCTCAGTCGGGTGGCCGGTGAGGTTAATTGTATACTATAGCTGGTAAAACCGAGGGAGAGTCTTCAGATGTTGTTATTACAAGTATGATTTTATTATGCCACCAGACGAATTTTTTTTATTTGATTTAAGATCCACTTATTCATATTTATCTTCTTATTATACCCTGCAAATAGAGTTATCTTAGAATTTTTTATACGTCGTTATGCGTATCTACTCCGGTGGGTGATTCTTTAGTAGTGGATTAGGTTTATAGTTCTTGTGTTGTGACTATTCAAGAGTTTGATACTCATGCTGATCTTATCATATTAGAAATGATAGATTTTGATGTGATTTTAGGCATGGACTGGTTATCCCCCTATCTGCAGTCTCGGATTATCTTGCCAAGACCGTTACTTTAGCCATGCCCAGCATAATCCCAATTGTGTGGTAGGGAGCCAATGGGGATTATTTATTATTTTTGGTCTAGGAGACTTATATTGAAGATTTGTGTGTCTTATCTCATTTATATTTGTGATGTTAGTATGGAGAGTTTCTCACTTGATTCTGTTCCTATAGCCCCTAAGTTTTCTAATATTTTTTCTATCTATCTACTCAGTTTTCTTTCTAAGCATAATATTTAGTTGTTATTGATCTTTGTTGGTCACCCAACCTATTTCTATGGAACCTTACCTTATGGCTTCTATCGAGCTTATAGAGATGAATTCTCAGCTTCAGGATCTTCTAGGTAAGGGTTTTATTAGACCTAGTGTGTTACCTTAGGGTGATCCTATCCTGTTTGTGAAGAAGAAGGATAGTTCCTTGCATATATGTATTGACTACAGGCAGCTTAACAAGGTAAAGATGAATAATAAATATCTTATATCTCATATTGATAATTTGTTTGACCAACTTCAGGGAGTGGTGGTGTTCTTTAAGATTGAATTGAGGTCTGATTACTATCAATTAAGGATTCGAACAGAGAACATCCCTAAGACAGTCTTCAAGACTCGTTATGGTTATTATGAGTTCTTCGTGATGTGTTTTGGGTTGACCAATACCTTAGTCATGTTCATTGATTTGATAAACTACGTGTTCAAGCCTTATTTGGATTCCTTCGTGATTATGTTTATCGATGACATTCATATGTATTCAAGTAGTAGAGATGATAATATGCAATATCTGAGGATTGTTCTCCAGACTTTAAGAGATCATAGACTTTTTGCTAAATTCTCAAATTGTTAGTTTAGGCTCGAGTCAATGACATTTCTAGGACATGTGGTATCTAAGATTGAGACTATTCATGATTGGTCTACGACTGCATCATTGACTGAGGTTTGTAGCTTTATTGGTTTGGCTGGTACCTACAGGCAGTTTGTTGAGGGTTTTGCTACTATTGCAGGTCAATGAACAGATTGACTTGGAAGGAGGTTCCATTCTAGTGGTCGAAAAGAGTGAATTGAGATTTCAAAAGCTTAAGGTTTTCTTACTTTATCTCCAATATTAGATCTTTTTGTTGAAGGGGAGCAATTTATCGTATATTGAGATTCTTCTGGTGTCGGTCTGGGTTATATGTTAATGCAGCAGGGTTGATCTATTGCTTATGCACCGAGGCAGCTAAAGATGCACAAAAACAACTAACCTGCTCATGTTTGGAGTAGGCGGCGATATTTTCTGTGCTTAAGATTTGGAGGCATTATTTATATGGATGCATTATGAGTTCTACACCAATCTTCGTAGTATTCAGCATATTATTTCCTAGAGAAAGCTTAATTCTAGGTTATATATATAGATGGAGTTGCTTCAGGATTATGACCTCTATATTATATACCCTTTAGGCAAGATGGACGTAGTACTAGATGTCTTAAGCTGAAAGGTGGTGAGTATGGGGAGCTTGGCTTCTATTTCAGTTTCTAAGAGGTCGTTGGCTAGGGATATCCCATCCTTAGTCAACTTTGTAGTACAACTTAATATTTATGACTCGAAGAGGTTCTTAATAGTGTTAAGGCGAGGTCTACCTTGTTTGACCAAATTCAGAGTTGCCAGTTTGATGATATGAGACTTTGTATTATCCATGATCAGGTGTTTAGTAGTGAGTCTAGGAGGGCTATCATAGATTCTGAGGGTATTATGAGCATGTTGGTCGTATTTGTGTTTTGATGGTTGGAGCCTTGATTCAGTCAATATTGCATGAGGCTCACATCTTTAGATATTTTATTCACCCTAGTACAACTAAGATTTATAGATATTTGAGGTGTCACTATTAGTGGAGTGGCGTGAAGAGAGATGTTAGGACTTTGTAGCTCGTTGCTTATGTTGTGAGCAGGTGAAGGCCGAGCATTATAGGCCTAGTGTCCTGATTTAGAGATGCCCATTCCTGAGTGAAAATGTAAGCGGATCACCATAGACTTTGTCAGTGTCTTACCTCGCACCTCCCATGGTTTCAAAGGTATTTGGGTCATTATGAATCGATTGACCAATTCTGCATACTTTATTCCTATTCAGATGTCCTTTAGTGTCGAGGGGTTAGCCCATGTCTATGTTCGTGAAATAGTTTACTTGGATGAAGTGCCTATATTATTATCTCAGATTGGGGTTCAGTATTAACTTCTAGCTTCTGGAGAAATTTTCAGGAGGAGTTGGGTACTCAGGTGGATCTTAGCACTATTTTTCACCCTCAGACTAAAGAAAAGTCGGAGTGGACTATTTAGGTTCTTGGTGATATGGACTAAGCTTGTGTTATAGATTGGAGGACAGTGGGAGTAACACTTAGCTTTGACAGTGTTCGCATATGATAATAGTTATCATTCCTGTATTGACATGGCACTATTTGAGGCATTATATGGCAGGCATTGTCAATCTATGATAGGTTAGATCCAGACCTTCAAGGTTAATTCTCGTGGTGCTGACTTGTTTTAGGAATTGTTAAATAGAGTCAGGGTACTTCATGATAGGCTGATGGAAAATCAAAGTAGGCAGAAGGCTAATGCAGACCATAGACTTTGTGCCTTGAGTTTTGGAGTTAGAGACCATATATTCCTTTAAGTATTGGGCATGAAAGGTGTGATGAGGTTCTGGAGGAAAGGAAAGCTCAGTCCCAAATATATCATATTTTTTTAGATCCTTCGCACAATTGGAGATGTGGCTTATGAGTTAGCCTTACCCCCAAATTTTGTTGTTATCCATCCAATTTTCCATGTTTCTTTGTTGTGGGGGTACATTCTCGATGAGTCTCACATGCTTCAGTGAGATTTGGTTAAGTTGGATGAGATATTGACCTTCGTGGAGGAGCTAGTGTTCATATTAGCCAGGGATATAAGGCAGTTGCGCTCTAGGGGGATTCCAGTAGCCAAGTTTTAGTGGAGATATTGCTCAGTAGAGAAGTCTACTTATGAGATCAAGAGAGAGATACAGGCCCAGTATCCTCACCTATTCGAGACTTCATGTACATCCTAACCCTTTACTTTCTTGATGAAAGTTCTTTTAGTAGGGAACAATGTAATGACCCTCCAGGTTATTTTTTATATTTCCACATATTTTTGTCGTTTAGATCTTTCCTATAGCTACCCCAAGTCATTTATGACTTGCTGGAACTGACATTTTCAATTACCGGGCAATTCATTTGGTTTTCAGTGCCAATTCTCAGTTTTGAAGTCTTTGTTAGTAAGAATTGGCTATTGGGTGAAAACTTCAGTTGAACGACCTCATATGACAATTCTGACAGTTCCATCAACTCTGAAACATTGATTTTAGGCTAGGGGACCTTTGGTTTGGGTCCCAAGGCTTTCAAACTCATTTAGGGCTATTGATCGAAATTTGATAAAAGTGGCCCTTAGGTGTGGAGCCCACTTTTCATCAAAATAATCTCAGATGGAAATTCCTACTGCACTATTTAGTTTGAAATATTGAATTTGACAGGGTAGCATAGTTTGTTTGCAATCCCGGTATTTTGAATGAATTCCAAAGGGTCCGTGAAAACTTGGAAATCTTCCAAGTTTTAGCTAGTGCATCCTCTAAAGTAGACATTTGGTCGCTTTAACGGAGGTCTCTTCAGTGGCCAGACGGTCGCTTTAGCGGCCCTAGCCTTCCCAAGATTTGTATTAGCAGTACTCTGACTGATAAAGTAGATGTTGTTTTAGCGACAGCCTGTCTACTTTAGCGGTATGCTAGGCCAAGCGAGTACCACTTTAGCAATGAGTGGTCAAGTGGCTGCTTAAGCGACACCTGGGAAGCCATTAAATGTCTCTTTTCCTAATTTTCTCACTTTTTTATCACAAGTATCAAGAGTTAAAACTCTAGAGAGTGTGGGAAATGGGAGAGTAATTATTGAGAGATTTTGCGGTGTTTATGAGCTGGGATTACTCGTTTCCTCGTCGAAATCTTAGTAAGTTTCTGTTAAATTCTTAATTAACTCTTCAAGTTATTCCCAAAGTCTCTAGATTTCGTTGGTTTGACTTTAGGTTCATTTGATCTCAGAATTCACGTATTCTTGAAGGTAAATGATCCTTGAACATATAGGGATACGTTGACGATTTTGAAAGTGCCATTTCGCAAGCAAGCCCCACTTGGAATTTCAATGTGATTTTGAATCCGAAGTATGAAAATACAATATGGGTACTGTTGTTTCTTATTGATGAGTAGATTACCATTTTAATATCATGGCACTATGCAGACGCTTTTTGAAAGGCGAAATTATTGGTTTAGCATACTTCTCTAGGTTTTCTTCGGCATATAGGTAGGCTAGGTTTATTTTTCTCTTGGATTGAGCTTAATTATAGTATGAATGTGATGTTATGATAGTTTTGGAATAGGGATAAGGTCTTGGAGATATATTTAGTACGATTTGACTTATTTAGCCGATTAAGAAATCAAAATAAGGTATAAATGACTTAACTACTCGTTCTTTAGATAGAATCTCTATCTGTTAGGCTCCTTGTAGATTCAATAGAAGTGCACATTGTTTTCAATTACTTTATTGAGCCGGGGAGGTTTAGATACATGATTCCTTTTTCTAGATTGGGAGATGATCTTAGATTCGGTTTGAGTCCGACGAATTATGTCATTAAGACTGGTTTGATTTTGACACTATTCATGATATGAGTTTTAGTTTAGGTCTAGAAAATAATAATACAAGTTTTAGTTGAAGTCCAATATGGAGAGGTTATTTATGGTGGTTATAGAACCAGTTCGAGACCGTTGTTTTATAGTATGAAAGGTTCTACAGTTATGATTTTGAGAAATGGTTAATTAGTGTGATTTATGCTATTATTTCTCCTTGATTGGACTATTAGCTTATGGGATTCTGCGTTGGGTTATTTACTTTATTCGCACTTTTTAACTTAAGGGGGTAGTTATGTTGAGATAGTTATGTTTTTTTACTATTATCATCATTATGGTTGTTTACTTTCAACAATTGGAGCGTTATTCTAGGTTTGTCCTTTTTTCTTGGCTTAGCTTATTTAACTTGCATATAACTATGTTTATATTATGATTTACCTCAGTCGGTCGATAATACGTACTAACTACCCATGGCTTTGGTACTCATATATGCTTCTACACCTTTTTCATGCAGATCTAAGTACTATCTACCACCGTTGATGTTGTGATCATGCTAGTCAGAGTTCGAAGACAGGGTGAGCTCTCGAAGCCAGATTTGACCTTTTCTCATCCTTTTGTTTTTTCTAGTCTATCCATTTTCAAGACTATTGTATATTGACTTGATATTACTTATGTCCTTTTGTATTAGAGGCTCTTGTACCGACACTACTAGGTCGTGGGAATTGATCTTATTTGTCTTACATTTTATTATTACTCCATGATTTATCGCTATAAGCCTTTTACTTTCACATTTCCAACATGTATGCCATTTTTCACTAATTTAGCCCATTGCTCATAGCTTCAGGATACGGTTTGGCTTACATACTAATGGGATAAAGTAGGTGTCAGCATGACTCAAAAAATTGGGTCGTGACAGGTTGGCCTTTGTGGAGGAGCTAGTCTTCATTCTAGCAAAAGATGTTAGACAGTAGCATTCTAGGAAGATTCTTGTAGTGAAGGTTAAGTGGATATACCATCAAGTCAAGGAGGCTACCTAGGAGACTGAGCATGAAATATGGGTCTGGTATCCCTACATGTTCGAGCCTTCAGGTACTTCTTAACTCCTTTTTTCATGGATAAAAAGTCCTTTTGTTAGTGGATATTGTAATGAACCTCCAAGTAATTTCCTGGATTTATATGTGTTTTCTATGTTTAGATATTTCCTATAGCTTCTCCAAATCATTTATGACTTGTTGGGACTGACAGTTTGGTTATCGGGCAATTTATTTAGTTATTAAAGTGATTTTCCTATTTTGGAGCTTTTAAAGTTGAGAAACTAGTCTTTGGCTAATATTTCAGTTAAACAGCCTTAGGTGTAAATTCTGACAGCTTTGTTGGATCCAAAATAACTATTTTAGGATAGAGAGATCCATGGTTCGGGTCTTGAGGCTTATGGACTTATTTTGGGATATTGGGTGGATTTTGATTTAAAATGAACTCAAACGTGTGGGACCCACATTTTATCAAAATGATGTCAAACAGGAATTTTGATGGTTCTATTAAGTCTAGAAAATCGAATATGGTAATTTAGAATAGTTTGATTGCGTGCATGGTGTTCTGAATGAATCTTGAGCACTCGGTCGAAGTCCGCTAGGACTTGGTAAATTTTGTTGGTACAATCGCTTAAGCGACTTGTTAACTACTTAAGTGATAGTTGTTGTAGTTGTTGAAGACCGCTTTAGTGACCAAGCAACCACTTTAGCGGTGGCTGGCCAGCTGAGGCAGAGTGGCATAAATGCCCTTGTTGCCGCTTTAGCGATGACCGCATAAGTGGTCATTGTTGTGTTTATATATCATTTTCCACAACTTCAGCTCTAAAAACTATGTGTAAAATCCATTAAAAGGGCCTTGGGAGCTTAGAAAACTATGTGAAATTGATATTTGGATTTAGTATTAGCTTGACATCGCAGTGATCATCGACTCATCCTTAATCCCGTAAGTTTCTAGTCGTTTTCCTTTTAAATTGTTGTTAAATTCTTGTTTTCCAAAAGCTTTGTGGTATAATTTGGGCATGGAATTGAGAGCTGATCAAGCCCAATTTTTTAGTACCGGCACACTATGACTTGAGGAACATAGTGACGGATTTAATTTTGGGATTTCACAAGAGGGACCATGGGGTTTTTTTAGCCCGATTTCTGACTCGAAGCATAATTATGTAATATGGGTATCATTATGCTTGTCTTTATGAGAAAATCTTATTTTGATAGCATGTCAGCAGTTGGAGGCTTCTCAGAAGGTAAAAGCTTTTTAAGAGGACTTTATGTGCTTTAGGCAACGTCCAGGTAGGCTAGGCTTACCCTACTCCTAGAATTTACTTATTGTATTAAAATATTAATCTATTAGTTACGGGTGGGATCTTACATACAAAGTATCCTTTTAGTGATTGTTTCCAATTTTAGCTGATTAGGGGCCTTTTCCGGTACAACTCGACCTTGTATTCACTTATGCTAGCTTACGATTATTTTTTAGGACTAGAATTAGTTTTACTTAGTACTTGGGATGGAACTAAGAAAACTTAGCCTAAGTTTGGTTAGATTCTTACCTTAGGTTGGGCTTTCAAAACTGGTAGTGGCCCCATCTATCCTTTTATAAGATAGAATGCATAGAATAGTTCCTTTTTGGCCTAAATGACCACTATTTGCTTCTTAAGGCTAATACTTAGGTTTGGGGATAACTTAATCATTTTTTATAAGCTTATATATCCTCGTTGCCCCGGTAGGATAGTATTTGACCTTAAACCACACCCTTTGACTTAAAAATTAGAACCCGTTCCGCTTTAAGAGATTTGGTCGACTAGGATTGGAATTTATGTTTAAAGGACTTGAGAATGGCTATGATTCTAGGATGTTACTAGTTTTATCTTACTTAGTAGTTCCTGTTCGATTTTGGCACCAGGCACGTTGTTATTATTAATCAAGTCCGGCATTTACTATTAGGATATTATTCTCTGAAGTTCCAATTTGGGTCCAACATTTATTACCTTTACTAATACTAATTTGGGATTGAAATTCTGGTAGAGACCAGTAAGACTTAAGGTTATGGCTCGAAAAGGAGTATCAGGTATGCATATAACACATGTTGGCTCATTTTATGCTCATTATAGTTTTCGTTCGGGCCTTTGGCTCATTTTATGTTCATTATAGTTTTCGTTCGGGCCTTACATTAGTGTTACTTTTAACTTGCATCCATCATGCTTATGGGGGCTCAATTGGTTTAATTTATTCTTATTTCTTCCATCTGGGATTATGGGGGTCTAGTAAGGTTATAGCTAGGCCTTTATCGCACTTGAGCTATTCTTTTTCCACTTATATCGTTTGCCTACTTTAGCCTATTATTTTCATTTCCACCCCTATTTATTGACTTAGGGATTATATATGTTACGATCCAAAATAGGCATGTGATGACACTTGTCGCACCTTCCAGACAAGTAAGTCTAACCGAACCCAAATAACACTAATATAATGAAATCAAAAGGAAAAGTAGAAGAATAGAAGTAATCCCAAATATATATATATATATATATATATATATATATATAAAGACACAAGTATTACATATACATCCAAGGTTTGGTTGTCACTAGCACAAGTCTCTAGAATATATTAAGAGTAATAACAATCACTAAAATATCTTTAATATGATGAAAAAACATAAGATAAAAGGAGGAGATGTCCGAGTAAGCTTGGAGTTTGCCAGTACTACCTCGATCTCCGCAACATCAATGCTAGAATAAAACAATTTACAAGCTACTTCTTAGTCCAAAACCTACATGTGGTATAGAAAACAAGCAAAAGTGAGTATGTAACTACATGTACTCAGTAAGGATCGTCAATAACCGACCTTAATCCAAAGCAATGTCAAGAGCTACCACCCCAACAACCTAAGGTTTCCCAGCAAGCTATAATTCAGTATATGCATCACTTTATCCTAATTGGGGTAACCCAACACAACGGTCAATAGACTAACGATAAATGGGATGGCACATCAATCTAGGTGAGTCAACACTAGTCGTTCTTATGATCAAAATTTTAAGGGAAGTTGTTAACAAAGTTGACACATTAACATCTATAACAGGCTTAATCAATTATAAGCAACCAGTATTATGGGATGAATTAGTGAGAGTTTATATATAAATGTGTATTAATAGGTTACCATAAAGTGCTACACAACTATCTCTCCAATCAAGCCATAGCTATACCCCACGTCTCCTAATACCTCAACCTCTTAAATTATATAAGATGATGCAAAATAATGTAATAAAGTGACATGAATGCTCAATCTTAATATCACAAACAAAGTTCTATTACAGTAATACAATACAAGAGTAAATACTAACATAATACCAAATCATACAAAGGAATGTCAATGCAATGCAAATGATGTAATGAAATGTGGTGATGATGATAGAATGAGCATATTTGAAAGATATTTATGTATCGCCTACCGAGCAATGCTTCTCTCAAAGTAGGACCCATGGGGGGTTCGCAATCCATATATTTTCTAGAATCTTATATCCACCTCTCTGGCCAGTGTACATGGATCAAGGTTACCACGATATCTTATACACCTCTCCAGCTAATGTTCACGGATCAAGGTTACCACAATATCTTATAAATATATCTTAATCAACCTTGTCGGTGAGTGACCTTTGGCCAAGGATTTTATAAAAATTTCATTTTCTTTTGAATAGGAAAAACCTCTGTGGTATCATTCTCATGAACATGTATGAATAATATGAGAATGATATGCTCACAACCAAAACATTATGAAGATATTAATCAATTCATTACAAGTATAAGTGAGCCGATAATCAACTCTATATGACAAGGCTTCATGATGTAAGCCATCATAAGTCACTAATGGTATAAATAGTCATGCATAACATAAATAATGTCACGACCCGATTTCTCAGGTCATAATAGCACCTACTACGGCCCACCAGTATGTAAAACAACCCATAGTTTGAAACAACTAGTAACGAACTATAAGAAAAAATGAATGAAAATAGTGGAATAAATATGATAAAAGGTTAATGCATACAAAATAGTACCAAAACCTAATGGAATCATTACAAGAGCTTTTAATATAATAAGAATACAAAATGAAGAACTAAATGAACATACAGGTACAACCCATCTTTATACAATATATAGATCAATCTAATCTAAAGGAGCTCACCCTAAATCTCTAATCCATAATCGCTCCTCATGATGCACATAACAACAGCGAGAACCTGTGCTATGATCTACAGGCGACAAAAGTTTACATGAGTACCAACATGTAGTACTCAGTAAGAGACTGTCAACTGAGCTCCAAAGATAATGCAAATATAAATAACATGCAAGTAGGAATGTAAACTATGGCCAAATGTCCAGAGAGCTAACATTATAAAACTAAGGAGGAAATAAGGATGAACTATCCTATTCTAGCCATACTCAGGGACCTAAGCATTATACTGTATATCATTGGCCAATATATAAAGAGCATAAGAAGGATATATAGTAGTATACAAGGCCAAGGGGTATATATATAATACGAAGAAACAAGGAAAGAGAGGGATATATAATAATATCATAGCTAGATATATGCATATACATATAGGTATACAAGACTAATGAAAGGGTATGACCTAAGGTGGTTAATCCAGAATCTCAAGGCATCCTAACCAAGTAGTAAACTAATGTTGGCATAATCAGGGTCCCTAATCCAAATGTCTAAATATGATATAATTATCCATAGTAAAAATAACTGCAAGAGAAAGGAATCAAAAATATACCTCGAGTCTCGGTACCAATGCCATAATCAACTTTCCACGAACTAACCATAATGACAACAATATAGTAATCGTCTAATGTGAAAAATAATACCTAAATTGGGCCCCATAACTCCGAACGCTTAATCCACACACATAACACAGCAAGTAGAAATTGTAACCCATACCAATGCAAACTCCCATAAGGCTGATACATATATAAATCAAACAATATACTGGTGAAATACAATGTACATGCAAGAATGAATGCAAAGTAAATTAATGATACCATAACCGATCAAAGTTCCATAACAAACCCAATATATACACCTCCTCCAGCTTAACGACTCACAAAGGCAGGACCTATAGTGACCTCTCTTCTCTGGTACGACTACACACGAATAAAGGAGCCCCTAGGGGTTTAGGAGTGCTTGTATACACCGACCTGGTCTCGGTCCAGGATTTCCAATAATCATCATCATGATCAATCTACTCTATCTAGTACCAGAGAGATGTATATATATAATAAATGTATGGACTCAAATTGTGGCTAAAAGAGAGTTAAAGGGTCGAAATCTCTCTTGACCAAAGTAAATAGTAGTAGTAAGACTGTGAACTGGAATCTATCTCAATCAGATTTCTAAAACATCATTTTAGTTCCAAGAGCTCATAAATCATCCATTAAGATGGTACGATTCCCGTTATGAAAGAATCTATTTTAAAATTAAAAATTAGGAATAAATCCTTTTTAGGAAAACAATAGTAAAACCATGTTTTTAGTTGAAATCATACCATTAGGTGAGCATAAATGTACCAAATCTTTGCATGCCATCACCAGTATCCAAATAATATGATTATAAGCGTCTTAACATCCATAGACTATAGTCACGTCCTTTGAAAGTATAAATTACTCATCCGGAGTCTAATTAATATCATATCACAGCCCTGGGCCCTGTAATATATAACCAGCCTAACCATAATACCATAATTTAGGAAACCATAATAATCCATCGAGTCAAGTATTACACATAGCCTCAACTATTTCTAACATGCTCATAACCTAGCGTAATAAGATCCTATAGGCATTACAGGCATTTTATCTTAAGGGTTGATTCACCCTTCTATCTTTTGAACTCATAACTTAGGCTAAATTATGGTGTTTTACCTATAATCACAGCCTAATATTCATACCTAGCATGCAACATATATAATTATCTCATGAAGAATGGTAGACAGAATTCTACCTCAAAGTTTAACCGCAAGTCGATCATCCACAAATTATCTACCTTTGCTCCATAATCTCAAAATACCGGCACACTAACAAAATCGTAATCTACACGTCATTAGGAGTAAAACAAGACCTATATTGCAATAAAAAGGTCGGATCAAAATTAAAAGTCAAGAACGGTCCTGCAGAACCCGCAAATAGAATCCAAAATTAAACCCATCACGAGGTCTCTCGAAGGACAAGAAAGTGTGATCAAAAGTGAGTACAAATGGTGCATGAAGTGGGGCCCAAAACAGACCATAAAGTCTAGTGATTTTAAGACCTAATTTTTAAGAATTTATAATGAAATGGGATGGAAATTGATGGGGAAATTAATGGAAATAACCAAGGAATGCTAGGCTAGCATGCCTTAGCTTCAATGAATGATTCCCTAATTTTTCCTCTCTTCAAGCTCTCAAGATGGTGTCAAAATGGTGAAGGAATTTGTGGACAATCGGGTGAGGAAGGGATTTAGTATCCCCAGGTGCCGCAAAGGCGGTTGCCTAACTGCTAAAGTGACTTCTCGATTGCTTAAGTGGTCTGGTGCGAGTGGCAGGTATTGCTAAAGTGGTCACTTGGCGCTAAAGCGGTGCCCACTTTAACGTCCCTTAACTCCTAAAGCAAACCCCAGCCCAATGGTCAAGGCCGCTTAAGCTGCTCATGAGAGATAAAACATATGTCGCTAACGTAACTCCATGACCACTAAAGCGATCATATCAGATACCAGATATCAGATTTTGCTAAGTCCAAATAGACTTTGATCGAATGATCGAGATTTATTTGAAACCCAATGCACTCAAATGAACAATGCTACCATCCCAAATTCGATATTTTGGACTTAATGGAACCATCAAAACTTTTATCAAAGATCATTTCAACTAAATGTAGGGCCCATATCTATCTTTCAATTTTTCATAAAGTCCACCCAATAGCTCAAAATGAGTTTGGATGCCTCGAGACTAGAACCAAGGGTCCTCGTAGCCTTAAATCAATATTTCAGAGCTGATAACATTGTCGAAATTCTCATCCAAGGCCATCTACTCAGATTTTTAGTTCAAGACCAATTCATTAATAAAGAAAAATACAAAATAAGAAAATGAGCCTAAGACACAAACGAACTATCTGATAACCAAACCAATAGTTTTAACAATTCACAAATGACCTGTAGTCATTGGGGGGCTCAAAATATCAGAAATATTCATAAATCAAGGAAGTAACCTAGAGGGTCATTACAATATCCACTACAGAAAAGGACTTTTGTCTGTGGAAGTCAATGGGTAGAAAGATAATAAAAGCTCAAAGAGATAAGGTACCGAGCCCATATGCTCCGAGAAACACTCCCCAAATAACGTCCAAGAAGATAAAATACTTCCTAGGGATTTTGCCAAAGGAATCCTTTTTTCAGCCAACTCCTTACTCTACTTCTCGAACAACCTAAACTCAACCTCAACCAACAATTGACCTCCAACTGAACTGAGAAAGGCTGATGCATGCAAACCCAAACCATAACACATTGATACCACAAAGAAAAAACCCATCCAAGCCAAATCTAAACCAAGGCCTGAATCATACAACTGACTTCAACACCCAAATATACCCTTCTTTTGCCTTTCCAAACCTGCTATCTACTCCCAACCAAATGGATAGCCATCCAAGTTATGTCCGTGCAACTCCATCGTACTAACCTGAAAGAATTGAAGTTGATCCACTGAAAATATATAATGGCAAGTATGATAATAAGCACATAAGGAGCTACCTGGGTACACAAATAGTGATTACCAATGTATGCAACCTATTTCTAATATTGCAACTGGTCTAAATGACCCATAAAACTGACAGATAAAGAGTTTGAAGCATAAATACTCACCACTAAATGGTCTGATCTAGGATGCCTCACCAACTGAGGATGAAAACAAGCTAAGCTCAACCTGAGCACACTATGGCTGTTGAGTAAATAATACAAAACTCCAATGAAAATTAAGGTCAGAAGTAGAAGAAATCATCACCAAGTTCCAATGGGCTACCTTCTAATCATCAATTAACCATAATACATCAAAACTAAAGAAGACCAAATAGGTAGCTCAGAGTATGATTAGCTAGCCTATAGGTGAAATCCCAAGTAAGACAAATCTAAAAAAACAAAGGTTGTATCCAAACTCTATAACTCCCTGCTGAAATATCAACACCAAGGTTGAACCACTCAATCTCAACTATTTAAACCAATCCTATAGATGGATAAGTATCCGTACTCTAGATCTATCATAACCCTCAAGCCGTCATTCTAAGGCATCAAATCCAAACTAAAGCCAACAAGTCTAAACTGAGGGCAAACATCTATTTCACCCTTACTATCCAAGATCAGACATATCCTCACTGGTCCCTACTAGAGTTGAGGTCAAAATATAATTAAAGAACAAAATCACAACAGAGCATAACCACAAGATGAAAGCAAAAGAAATCAACTTCATATCTGTTGGAGGGCATGAATCAACAAAGCATACCCAAGAACCTACCAAGTTTGCAAGCAGTACTAGTAATAGCCAAAACTCTAGCGCTCAAAGAAATGCAACCTTAGCCAGAAACTGGTTAATCCAATACTCCATCTCGATAATGAATACCAAAATTACCAACTTAAGAAGTGGTCACAAGAAAGATCACCTATCTCCACCTCTCTAAACACTGGTGGAACAAGAACTATATCACAGCAAGAATGGAGTATCCAACTCCAGAGTAATACTAAGATTAAACTATCACCTGTAAAAGAACCCAAAAAACTTGAAAGGCAAGTCCAAGACCTCTTGATATCAACATCAAGTCCACTACTAGGTGAAGAACTAGCCAGATCGAAAGAACAAATCTGCAAACTAGTTAACCTCAAAAATAGACTATATAACCAACTCACCAACTCTAGATCCATAATAAAACCAACAAAAGCTGACCTACCTCCTCCTTCTAGCCCACTCAACAACCAATCTACTATTTCTAACAAAAGAGAAAATCGACCAATCTCACCTTGCTATAAGAGAGAAAACCATCCAACCGAGCTAGCTGGCTATGACAACAAATAAGAATCACGTAGAAACAAATTCTAACTAGATAATGCTAATCCAGTTGTCTACCAAGCAAGGATTAAATATCAAACAATGACAATAATAACAATAGCAATAGAAATACTAGTATAAATAGCAGGTTGTACCAAAAATAAAAATCAATGAAAAGTACCACTCTAGGGTCATAAAAAGACCAATATGCCAAGGTAAATGGGACTCGAACCCAAATAATACACCCATAGAAAAATATCACACTGATCCACCTTATCCACTACTAAACAAAATCATCTACAACGGTATTCATATAATCATGAACTCTACATCAAGGAATATAATAATTAAAATAAACCTACCAAGGCATATAATCATCAAGGGGCACGAGAACCCTAATACAGTCAGATACAAAGGTAAATATAGGGAATGAAAAGGTGCAGTTATCATAGTAGAACCCTAAGTCACATCTCGAATATGCTCAAAAGAGTAATAGTTTGAGTTGGTTCAAACTCGAACTGAGTGTATGAATTACCAACTGAGGCACTCAGTGCACTATCTCTAACTAAAGGTGTCACATCTCTCTGAGACTAAACTAAATAATTGAATTGAATTATAATCCAATGCTGGGGACAATCTCTGGATTAGTTACCAATCTCTCTATAGTCATAGCAAGCCTCTAAAGCCCTAACCTAGAGAGAAACACAAGTTAACCCCAACTAGCTGACTAGCCAATGACGAGGCAATCCTTACTAAGATGACCATCCTTCTCGCTATCATAACACACCTCAAGAGTCTCTAGATAGTGAGAAACACATGCTAACTCTGCCTGAGTAATAAACTCATATCTGGGGAACTCTCTAGACCAAAGAGTAATCTTACCACAACCATGGTGAAATCCTAGAATACTACAAGGTACTATACCCACTGACACATAAAGACCACCACAGCCAAAGGATCCATGTCTAACACTCCCAAGTTTTGATGAGAATTTTGCCCGCTGCGATCACCACCACTAATTTAAAATCCACCTATAGTCTAAAATGTTACCAGTGTAGAACTAATAGACTGTAAGTAAAGCCAAACCCTATCAAGAGAATTCTCACTCTTGGATGGAATACCAATACCACTGTTATAATGACATGATCTGTTATCACCACTTCTATAGGTAATAATACATTCTCTCTCTGTGGCCCCGAATGATCCAAAATCTAAGATTAGGAAGACCCAGTTGCTATCAAATGCTTTAATGCCAAATAAAGGGGAAAAGCTAATCCTCAAGTAAATTCACACACCACTTTATGCTCTGAATGATATAACATAGAAGTATGTATTGCCTACTCAACAAACCTAATCTCATACTTAAAACTAACAAGGAACCCTATTAAACACCAATAAACCCAACTCTAGCCTGAGAATATCTCAATGAACTGAACCTCATCTCTATAAGTGGAGTATTCATAAAAAGACTCAGAATCCCCAATGCTGAATCTTGGAAAGCTAAAGTAGTCACAAACTCTGCCGAAGTCTAAGTTGGCCCCAAACGCTCTAGCTGTCACTTAAGATCTTCGATTCTAACCTCTAACTCCCTAGTTCGGCATTGGACTAAAGTTCTAGAAACATGTACTGGAGTCTCATCCACATCTATCAATGACCTTGTATCATCCATCTAGGATAGAATAGAGTCAAAGAATGTACTTGAGGCTCATAAAAATAAGGACACAAGACAAGGAGAAAAGAAAAAAAATCCCAAAAATTCCCCATAGCCTCCCAAATATAGGATATAGATATCTTTGCATTGATCCATGAAACTCTTCTAGACACTTAGCTCTTGTATTAACACACTGATAAACCTAGGCTCTGATACCAATTTGTTACAACTTAATTTCTCAAGTTATAATGGCACCTACTATAACCCGCCAGCAGGTAAATCGACCCATAGTCCAAAACTAATATTAACGAACTATGAAGAAAAATGAATAAAAATAGTGAATAAATATGATAAAAGGATAATACATATAAGATAGTCCTAAAATCTGGTGGAATCAGAACAAGAGCTTATAATATAATAATAATACAAAATAAAGTAGTAAATAAACATACATGTACAGCCCATCTCTAAATACAACATAGATATTAGTCTAATCCATAAAAGGGAGAATAGTAATACTCCAAATGTTAGGACTTCACCCTAAATCTCTGATCCATAGTTTCTCCGTATGATGCACACAACAACGGCGAGAACCCATACTATGATCTACGGGCTGTAGAAGTTTAGTATGAGTACCAATATGTGGTACTCATTCGTCAACTACCAACGGAGATCTAAAGATAATGCAAATAAAATAATATTCAAGAAAGAATGTAAACTATAACAAAATATCCAGGGAGCTCCCATAATAAAACTAAGAAGGCAATAAGGATGAACTATCCTGTTCTAGCCATACTCAAGAACCTAAGCATTATACCATATATCACTAGTCATTATACAAATAAAGAGTATAAGAAGGATATATAGTAGTACACATGGCCAAGAGGTACATATACAATACGAAAAAATAAGGGAAGAGAGGGATATATAGTAATATCATAGCTAGATATATGTATATACATATAGGTATACAAGACTAACTCAAGGGTACGACCTAAGGTAGTCAATCTAGCATCTCAAGGCATCCTAATCAAGTAGGAAACTAATATTGGCTTAATCAGGGTCCCTAGTCCAAATGCTTAAATATGAGATAATTATCCATTATAAAAATAACCACAAGAGAAAGAAATTAGAATCATACCTCAAAACTCAGCACCAGTCCCATAATCAACCTGCCATGAACTAACCATAATAATAATAGTTCAATAATCGGCTAGTTCAAACAAATAATAACTAAATCAAGCCCCATAATCGGAAAGGCTCAATCAACACACAACACATAACAACCAGCACTCATAACCCATACCTATGCAATTTGCTCATAAGGTTGATAGATAGAAATCAAATAACATACTGGTGATAGGCAATGCTCCTCCAAGAATGAATGAAAAGTAAACCTATCATACCATAACTGATCCAAGTTCTATAATGAACTCAGTGTATACACATCCTCTAGCTCGACGTCTTGCAAAGGCAGGACCTAAAAAGACCTCTCTTCTCTGACATGATGGCTCACGGATGAAGGGGCCCTCATATCAACTTAGTCCCAATCCAAGATTTCCCTTAATCATCATTATTATCAATATACTCTATCCAATATCAAAGAGTTATGTATATAATAAATGCACTGACTCAAACAGTGGCTAAAAGAGTGTAAAAAGGGTCAAAATCTCTCTCAATCAAAGCAAATAGTAGTAGTAAAACCATGGATCAAAATATATCTCAAACAGATTTCTAAACTATCATTTTAGTTCCAAGAGATCATAAATAATCCATTAAGTTGGTATGATTCCTGTAATGAAAGAATTTGTTTTAAAAATTAATAGTAGGAATAAATCTTTTTTTAGAAAAATAGTAGTAAAACCATGTTTTTAGTTGGAATCATGCCATTAAGTGAGCATGAACGTACCAAATCTATGCATAACATCACTAGTATCCAACCAATAAAATTATAAGCACCTAAATATCCATAGATCATGGCCACATCCTTTGCAAGGATAAATCACTCATTCGGAGTCCAACTAATATCTTACCATGGACCTGGGCATAATAATATATAACCAGCCTAACTATAATGTTATAATTAGGGAAACCATAATAATCCATTGAGCCAAGTAGTAAACCTAGCCTCAAATATTTCTGGCCTGCTTGTAACCTAGGGTAATAGGATCCAATAGGCATAACATGTATTTCATCTTAAGGGTTGACTCACCTTTTTATCTCAAGAACTTATAATATAGGCTAAGTCATGGTGTTCTACCAATATTCACATCCTAACATTCTTACCTGACAAGCAATATGCATATACACTATCTCATAAAGAAGAGTAAATAGAAGTCTGCCTCGATGACGAACCGTGAGTCCTTGAATTATCCACAAATCATTCGACTTTTGTCCATGATCCTAAAATACCACCATTCTAACCAAATTATAATCTACGCGTTATTAGGAATGAAATAATACCCATATTTCTATATAAAGGGTGGATCAAAATTTGAGTCAAGAACAATTCATAGGTCCCTTGCTCAAAAGACGAGAACAAGGTGCATGAATTGGGGCCTAAATTAGCCCCTAAATTATGGGGATTTTAATACCAATTTCTAAGAATTTACCATGAAATAGGATGAAAATTTATGGGAAAATTAATAAAAAATAACCAAAGAGTGTTAGGATAGCGTACCTTAGATGATTCTTCACTTTTTCCTCTCTTTAAACTCTCAAGATGGTTTGAAAATGGTAAAGGAATTGATGGAAATAGGGTGAGGAAGGGAATTAAAATCTCCCAAGTTTTGTTAAAGTGGTTGCCTAACTGCAAAATTGGACTGGCACGAGTGGCAGGTACTACTAAAGGGGTCTAGCGTGATTAGTGGGTGTTGCAAAGTGGTCCCCTTAGATCTAAAATGGTTCTCATTTTAATGGCCCTTGACCGCTAAAGTGGACCCTAGCCCAATGGCCAATGTCGCTTAAGCGGCTCATGGGCTCTAAAGAGCATGCACTAAAGCAGTCATATCAAATACTAAATATCATATTTTGCTAAGTCCAAAAATAGACTTCAACTGGGTGCTTGAGATTCGTTCGGAACCTTATACGAATAAACGAACTATGCTACCATACAAATTCAATGTTTTAGACTTAATAAGACCATTAAAATTTTTGTTTGAGATTTTTTGAACTAAATGTGGAGCCTACACCGATAGTTGTATTTTTCATCAAAGCCACCCAATAGCTCTAAATGAGTTTGGATGCTTCAGGACCTGAACCAAGGTTCCCTCTAGTCTGAAATCAACATTCTGAAGATGATGGCACGTTTGGAATTCTAATCTGAGATATCTATTAAGAGTTTTGATTTGAGACCAGTTTCTTAACAGTAAAATCTCTAAAATAGAAGAATGAGCCTAAAACCCAAATGAATTATCTGATAATCAAATCGATAGTTTCGTCTAGTCATAATGACCTATAGCCATTGTAGGGAGGCTTGAAACACCAAAAATACATATAATTAAGGTAATGACCTAGAGGGTCGTTACAAAAAGTATCATTTAAAGTTTCTCCTAAGAGTATCATCAATATGATAATGGTAATTAAATACAATAACATGGACTATGATAATAATTCAAACCCTTACTTGGTGACACAATAAAAATCATGTCAATTAAATGCACAATATAGCCAACAATATTGACTTAAATCTGCACTCATGTATCACCACAATGGATACTACAGATATATAATGATATGCACATAATTCCCCACTCGGACACACAGAAAAACAAATTTCTCGAGTCAATAGAAATTTATAACACCCCGCATTTTGGGCTAGAACAAAAATCATGTGTTTCTATGCGTAGATGATCCAAAAGCCATAAATCCGATGCAAATTTGGAATGTTAAACAATTATGTAGTTTGGAACCTATTTAAGAATGAATTGAGATCTTAGAGGTCCCCAAACCCAAGGACGAGATTAAGCTTTCCTATCGCTCGAGTTTGAGTGAGCATCGAAACTTGGGTTAACTTCAATCGGCCATAACTCTTTGTATATAATGAATTAGGAGATCTACTATATATAAAATGAAATCTATTCAAATTAAAATTCCAACGCCATCAGTTTTACTTTAATCTGTTATCGTAGTAGAAAGGTATGCTTATTTTACTCTGAAGTATCTGTCTGCCAAAGCGTGACAACGAGTATAATGAACTATCAGCTGTGTGACGGCCTCTCAGACCTGGTTGTTAGCCTAAGGTAGTGAATGGTGAAAACCAGCCCAAAAGTGATGACCTGGGTGACGACTTATCACCTGAGTGACGCCCCGTCAACCCTAGTCGTCAACTGATGCAATTATGTAATTTTTTTGGGTTCCTTAGGAGTATTTTGGTCTTTCCCTCACTCCAAAAATCTTTCACACAAATTAAATCACCATCTTAAGCATTATTAATCAATCACTATCATTTTTACAACATCAAAAACTTCCTCTTCACTCTCAAAATAAGATCAAACTAGGGTTTTCTCCAATAACAAGAAATTCAAGAAACTTAAGCCTTACGTTTAAGATTTCCAAGAAATGAATCGAGATTCGAGTTCTTCTCTTTAAACTAATTAATATAAGGTACATGTGGATTATCCTAAAACTATATGATCTTGTTGAAATATTCAAGTATGATTTAAAGATCTATCAAGAATGAATTTAGAAAAGGATTTTGGAATACATGACTTTATTATGCTTGATGAATGTTTAATTGTATTGTGATTTGGTCTTTAGGACTTTCTCCCTAAATTGATTTACATCTATATGTATATGTATGATATTGAAAATTTGATTGAGAGCATTATCATTGAAATCTCTCTCTTTGGTGATTTAGAGTTTATGAAACGGTTGAGAATGTTTGAAATGCATAATTTTTGGCTTGAAAATATTTTACTCAATACCATAGTATTCTGAGCATGATTTAGATATTGATGAAAGGGAGTTTCTTGATATAAATATGTTTTTTAAAAGAGAAAGATTTGCATGAGATTAAGGATTTTGACATGACCACTTTGTATTATTGAAATGTTGACAAAGAGATTTGCATACATGTGTTCACTTGAGTATTTAAAGAAAGAGTTCTCGAAATGATTTATTCATATGGTGATCCTAAACATATGTTTTGAAAATAGAGAATATAATATACTATAAGTGGCTTAGAGATATGATTTACAAGTCAATGATATGACGATACCATAGATGTGTATGCCATGACAGAGTTAAAGATTGAAGAGTATGTTTTCAGTGAATGCATGTTTAAAGAATTAAAAATAGGCATAAAGAGAGTTAGGTGGTTACCCAAAGAAGGCATGAGTTCAAGTAACTCTTAGCCTGAAACTGTATTTGCTGATATGGGAAGATTATTATTGTACGCTGGAGACAGCCGCGTGGCATAGTAGAGATAGAGACCCAGACCCTTGTGGCACACTTAGGTTGGAGGCTTGTCTACCGAGTTAATGGAAGATTTCATATAGCCCATGGAATTACTTTATTGTAGGGTATACCACCTAGTGCAGAAGTAATACAAAGAGTGTCACAGAGTTTAGATGATTTCACAGAGTCTTTTAAAATTGCCCATGTGATTTCTTACTATATAATATGTTTATGAACTATTTTAAACTACTCTCATATATGTTGAATATAAATGATTATTTGGGATTCGCTCTGCATACCAGTACATCTGTATTGTCCCCCCTCCCCTACCTCTCAGGTTCTGAGGCTCAATCTAGGGGTTCTGATAAATAGTAGATTTCTCTAGACAAAAGAGCAGAGTTCAGTTGGTGAGCCTTCTATGTTTCAAAAAGCTTGTTTATTTTCAAACATTTATTTATAGTTTTGTTCTACTAGGGGCCTTGTCCCGATTTTCAGATATCTTAGCTTCATAAATAGTAGAGGTTTCGCAGATAGAGTTAGATATTATTTTAAATGTTGTTGAACTATAGTCTTTGATATTGTGTTGTTTTTAGAACATGACCATGATACTTTATTCAGCATTATTTCTACATTTCTTTTCTCTGTATGAATAGTGTATATGATTACAAGTTAGATGGGCATCCGGGTCTTTATGGTTCGGAGTGCTCATCACGGCCAGGGCCTTAGTTCGGTTTGTGAAAAACTTGGTATCAGAGCACGGTTCATGGTCCCAGGGTGTCTGCCAAATTGCATCGGGTATAGTCTTATTTATGGGTGTTCAGTGCGCCACATTTTTAAGCAGGAGGCTACTAGGCTTTTAGGAATATTCCCCTCTTTGTAATTTAGTTCATGCTTTGGAGTCTAATCAGTCCCCTAATCAGGTGATCTCTTGTATTTCAAAAAAAGCAATCATGCCACCCCATCGCTCCAATAATTAGAATACTCAGGATAATGAAATCCACCTTACCTATGGGATGTGGACCCATAACAGGGCGTATACCCCAGAACTTATTTCCACTCTGGGAGTACCTCCAATCTCAACCAGTCCTCCTCAAGATCTAAGAACAAATGTTAACCATCCCCAGTCTTCTCAGTGGGACATATCTAATGCAGAATTTAGACAGTCCCTTCATATACTTGCACAACTGGTAGCCGCACAGACTCAAAGGTCGGAGGATACTGGGTTTGCATTTTTTACTTCTTAGGCTACTAGGGTGGGTCAGTTCATGAGAATACACCCACCCAAATTTTTTGAACTAAGGTACAAGAGGATCCACAGGAGTTTGTGGATGAAATGGAGAAGATATTCAGTGTAATGCATGTAGACCAGGTGAAAAGGGTTGAACTGACAGCATACCAACTTAAGGATGTAGCGAACTAATGGTATAATAGGTGGGAGGATGCGAAGGGTGAGAGTACTGAGCCCACAGTTCGGGGCGAGTTCGTGGAGGCGTTCCTTGATCGGTTCTTCCCTCTAGAGATGGGGGAAGCCAAAAATAACGAATTCATAACCCTAAAGCAAGGAAAGATAAGTGTCCAGGAGTACACTCTGAAGTTCAACTAACTGGCCCATTAAGCTCCTGAGATGACTGGTAATATAAGGGACCGAATGAGGAAATTTATATCTAGCCTTTCAGATAATTTAGTTCTTGAATGTCAGGGAGCAATACTGAACAGGGACATAGATTTTGCCAAACTATCAGTCCATATACAGCAAGTTGAGGAGAAGAAAAAGAAAATTGTTGAATCTAGGGAAAAGGACAGGTAGGCAAAAAGGGCCAAAACAGTCGACCAGAGTCATAGTCAATAGCAGAGTAATAATTAGGGTAATAATGGCAGAAGAGAAAGAATTGGGGTAATGCACAGTCAGCATCCAGTGCTCCGGTATCCAGACCCCTATTCGAACAGTGCACCCAGAATTTTCAGTCTAGTCAGGGGCTGAGGATGCAGGGTGCGTAGTCTCAGGGAAGTGTAGCTCAGACCACTCAGTCATACCCTCGTTGTGGAAGATGCGGGAGGAATCATCCCAGGAGATGTCAGTTTAGCGCTATGGTGTGTTATTTGTATGGCCAGCCAGGCTATATCCAGAGAGACTGTCCGGCAACAAAAGGTAATGTTGGAGGAGCCAAGTCACAGGCTAATTCTTTTGCACCACCACCACCTCAAAAGGGCGCCACTTCAGCCACCAAAAATGGATGCAACTGGTTGTATGCTTTGACCAACCGCCAGGAGGCAGAGGCGCCACCTAATATGGTTATCGGTACATTGCAAATCTTTTCTCATAATGTATATGTACTGCTTGATCTTGGGTCAACCTTATCCTATGTGACCCCTTATATGGCTGTTGGTTTTGGGTTTGAGCCCGATATGATTGCTAAGCCTTTTTCTATTTCTACCCCAGTGGGAGATTTTGTTATGGCTAGAAGGGTATATAAAAATTGTGTTGTGTCTGTTTACAGTCGGGATACTGTGGACGACCCATACAGTTAGAGATGGTTAACTTTGATGCCATCTTAGGGATGGATTGCCTCCATTCGTGCTATGCCACACTAGATTGTAGGACCCAAAGAGTCACTTTCTCTTTCCCGAATGAACCAATTATAAAGTGGAAGGGTCATTATTTAGCACCTAGAGGGAACTTTATATCCTATATTAGAGCTCGTAAGCCTATTTCCAGAGGTTTTCTATATTATTTGATTTGAGTAAAAGATTTTAATATTGAGAGTCCATCTCTTCAGTCAGTCTCTGTGGTAAATGAGTTTCTAGAGGTCTTTCCAGATGATCTCCCAAGAATACCACCTGATAGGGAGATAGATTTTGGCATTGATTTATTGCCAGATACCCATCCCATCTTTATTCCTCCATATAGAATGGCTCTTGCAGAACTAAAAGAGTTGAAAGAACAGCTAGCAGATCTTATAGATAAAGGTTTTATCCATCCTAGTGTTTCTCCCTAGGGTGCGCCTGTACTTTTTGTGTGAAAGAAAAATGGTTCCCTACGTATATGCATAGATTACTGCTAGCTAAATAAGGTCACTATTAAAAATAAATACCCTCTGCCTAGAATAGACGATTTGTTTAACCAACTTCAGGGTGCTAAATGTTTTTCAAAAATAGACATTCCTTCAGGATACCATCAGTTGAAGGTTAGGGAGTCAGATATTCCCAAAACAGCTTTCCAAACTAGATACGGTCACTACGAATTCTTAGTCATGTCTTTCAGGTTGACTAACGTCCCTGCAGCCTTCATGGATCTAATGAATAAGGTTTTTCGTCAGTTTCTGGATCTGTTTGTCATAGTATTCATTGATAACATCTTAGTTTATTCTAAGAGTGAGGAGGACCATGCTAATCACCTCCAAATTATCCTTCAGACTCTTAGAGATCATAAGTTGTATGCAAAATTCTCTAAATGTGAATTCTAGCTAAGTGCTATTGCATTCAAGGGGCATATTGTTTCTAGTGACGGGATTAAGATAGATCTCCAAAAGGTTGAGGCAGTGAGAAAATGGCCCAGAATTATGACTCCAACCGACATTCAGAGCTTCTTGGGTTTGGGAAAGTATTATAGAAGATTTGTAGAGAGCTTTTCTTCCATATTTTCTCCACTTACTACGTTGACTCAGAAAAGGGTAAAGCTTGTGTGTTTTGACTCCTATGAGAATAGTTTTACGAAGTTAAAAGACAAATCTGTACCTGTCCTGACTCTTCTGAAAGGTACAAAGGGGCTTGTTGTGTATTGTGATGCATCCCGTATGGGACTTGGGTGTGTACTTATGCATCACAGTAAGGTGGTAGCCTATGCATCTAGGCAGTTAAAGGTGAATGAGCAAACTTACCCCACTCATGACTTGGAGTTAGCAGCTGTGATATTTGCGCTTAGAATCTAGAGGCATTATCTTTATGGGGTGCATATTGATATTTTCACTAACCATAAGAGTTTACAGTATGTTTTCTCGCAGAAAGAATTAAACCTCAGGCAAAGGCACTGGATGGACTTGCTAAAGGAATATGACATGAGCCTGCACTATTATTCGGGCAAGGCGAATGTGGTAGTCGACGCCCTTAGCAGATTGTCAATGAGAATCCTTTCTCATGTTGAAGAAGGGAAAAGAGAAATGGTGAAGGATATTCACCGACTTGCAAATCTTAGAGTGGGACTCTTAGATTCCGAAGATGGAGGAGTGGTTGTTCATGAGATATCTAAATTATCCCTTTGTGTAAAAGTTAAAGAAAAGCAAGCCGAAGATCCCATCTTGATAAAAATTAAGAATGATGTGGGTCAGCAGAAGGTGATGTCATTTGAAATTGGTGGTGATGGTATTCTGAGATATCAGGGGAGATTATATGTGCCAGATGGAGATGGTTTATGGAGAAGAATCCTTGACGAAGCTCACACTTCAAGGTATGTTGTTCATCCAGGCTCTATAAAGATGTATCATGATCTAAAAGCTATGTACGGGTGGAATAATATGAAACGTGATGTAGATAACTTTGTTTCCAAGTTTTTGAATTGCCAACAAGTTAAAGTGGAGCATATGAGGCCCAGTGGTACTTCCCAAGAAATAGCCTTACCCTTGTGGAAGTGGGAGATGATTAATATAGATTTTATTATGGGACTTCCGAGGTCCCAAAACCAGTATGATTCCATTTGGGTAATTGTGGACCGGCTGACAAAGTCTGTTCATTTTCTGCTAGTTAGAACCAACTATTCGGGAGATGATTATGCCAACCTGTACATTGAGGAAATAATCCATTTGCATGGAGCAAAGGTATCCATCATATCTGACCGAGGTAAGCAATATTCTTCAAATTTTTGGAGGTCTTTTCAGAGAGGTTTAGGTACCCAAGTGAACCTAAGTACTGCATTTCACCCTCAGACGGATGGGCAAGCTGAGCGCACCATTCAGACCCTTGAGGATATGTTGAGAGCCTGTGTAATTAATTTCAAGGGTAGTTGGTAGATCACTTTCCACTAATAGAGTTTGCATATAATAATAGCTACCATGCCAATATTAAGATGGCCACTTTTAAAGCATTGTATGGAAGAAGATGTAGGTTGCCGATAGGGTGGTACGAAGTTGGTGAGACACGGTTGTTTGGGCCGATCTTATTCATCAGGTGATGGAGGATGTGAAAATCATTAGAGAACGACTCAAGACAGCTCAGAGTCATCAAAAGTCCTATGCCGATGTTAGGAGAAAATATTTAAAGTTTGAGGTTGGTGATTGGGTGTTCTTAAAATTTCTCCCATAAAGGGAGTCATGCATTTGGGAAGAAAGGTAAGCTGAGTCCTCGCTATATAGGACCATATCAAATTTTAAGAAGGATAGGTAGAGTTGCGTATGAGTTAGAGTTGCCTGCAATTTTGGGTTCTGTTCATCTGGTATTTCACATATCCATGCTGAAGAAGTGTATTGGAGACCATTCTCTAGTGTTACCCGTAGAAGAGATCAAAGTGTCAGACTCCTTATCCTATGAAGAAGAGCCCATGGAAATCTTGGATTGCCAAGTTAGAAAATTAAGGAGCAAATAGATAGCCTCAGTTAAAGTGTTGTGGAGAAATCAAAAAATTGAAGAAGCTACTTGGGAATCCGAGGATGACATGCGAACTAGATACCCAAACTTGTTTAATCCATCGAATGATGAAATAGAAGGCACAATTTTTCACTTATTTTTTCCTATGCCTTAGTAATCTTGAGATCGTGCTTGACTGTGTTCCGTGTCATCATTCGGGGACAAATGATCCCGGGGGGGCGATAATGTAACATCCCGCATTTTAGGCTTGAACAAAAATTGTGCTTTTCTATGCATAGATGATCCAAAAGCCATAAATCCTATGAAAATTTGGCATGTTAAACAATTATGTAGTGTGGAACCTATTTGAGAATGAATTAAGATCATAGAGGTCCCCAAACCCAAGGATGAGTTGAAATCTTTCCTATCGTTCGAGTCTGAGTGAGCGTCGAAACTTGGGTCAACTTCAATTGGCCATAAGTCTTTGTATATAACTAATTAGGAGGCTTACTATATATCAAATGAAATCTCTTTGAATTAGCTTTCTAACTCCATTGGTTTTGCTTTAATCTGATATCGTAGTAGAAAGTTATGCTAATTTTACTTCAAAATATATGTCTGCCAAAACGTGATGACGAGGCTGACGACCTATCAGTTGTGTGATGGACCGTCAGACCTGGTCATCAGCCTAAGGCAGTGAATGGTGAAAACCAGACAAAAAGTGATGACCTGGGTGATGAATTATCACCTGAGTGACGGCCCGTCAACCCTGGTCGTCAACTGATGCAATTATGTAATATTTTGGGTTCCTTAGGGGTATTTTGGTCTTTACCTCACTCCAAAAATCTTTCACACAAATTAAATCACCATCTTAAGCATTATTAATCAATCACTATCACTTTTACAACATCAAAAACTTCCTCTTCACTCTCAAAATAACATCAAATTAGGGTTTTCTCCAAGAACAAGAAATTCAATAAAATCAAGCCTTAAGTTCAAGATTTCCAAGGAACGAATCGAGATTCGAGTTCTTCTCTTTAAACTAATTAATATAAGGTACGTGTGGTTTATCCTAAAACTACATGGGCTTGTTGAAATATTCAAGCATGATTTAAAGATCTATTAAGAATGAATTTAGAAAAGGGTTTTGGAATGCATGACTTTATTATGCTTGATGAATGTTTAATTGTATTGTGATTTGGTCTTTAGGGCTTTCCCCCTAAATTGATTTACATCTATATGTATATGTATGATATTGAAAATTTTATTGAGAGCATTATCATTGAAATCCCTCTCTTTGGTGATTTAGAGTTTATGAAACGGTTGAGAATGATTTGAAATGCATGATTTTTGGCTTAAAAATATTTTACTCAATACCATAGTATTCTGAGCAAGATTTAGAGATTGATGAGAGGGAGTTTCTTACATAAATATGTTTTATTTAAAGGAGAAAGATTTGCATGATATTAAGGACTTTGACATGACCACCTTGTATCATTGAAATGTTGACAAAGAGATTTGCATACATGTGTTCACTTGAGTATTTAAAGAAAGAATTATTGAAATGATTTATTGATATAGTGGTCCTAAACATATGTTTTGAAAATAGAGAATATAATATACTATTAGTAGCTCAGAGATGTGACTTGCAAGTTAATGGTATGACGATACCCTTTATCTGTATTCTATGACAAAGTTAAAGATTTCAGAGTATGTTTTCAGAGAATGCATATTTAAGGAATTAAAAATGGGCATAAAGATAGTTAGGTGGTTACCCGAAAAAGGCATGAGTTTAAGTAACTCTTAGCCTAAAATCATATTTGCCGATACAAGTAGATTATTATTAGACGCTGGCGATGGTCGTGTGGCGTAGTAAAGACAAAGACTCTGACCCTTGTGGCATACTTGGGTTGGGGGCTTGGCTGCCGAGTTAATGACAAATTTCATATAGCCCGTGGAATAACTTTATCGTAGGGTATACGACCTAGCACAGAAGTAATACAAAGAGTATCACAGAGTTCAGATGATTTCACAGAGTCTTTTAAAATTGCCCATGTGATTTCTTACTATATGATATATTTATGAACTATTTTAAACTGCTCTCATATATGTTGAATATAAATGATTGTTTTTTATTTGCTCTGCATACCAGTATATCTGTATTGACCCCCCTCCCCTGCCTCCCAAGTTCTAAGGCTCAATCTAGGGGTCCTGATAAGCAGTAGATTTCTCCAGACAGAAGTGCAAAGTTCAGTTGGTGAGCCTTCTATGTTTCAGAAGGCTTGTATATTTTCAGACATTTATTTATGGTTTTGGTCTACTGGGGGCCTTGTCCCAGTTTTCAAACATCTTTGCTTCATATGTAGTAGAGGTTTCGCAGATGGAGTCAAATATTATTTAAAATATTATTAAACTGTAGTCATTGATATTATGTTGTTTTCAGAGCATGACCATGATCCCTTATTCAGCATTATTTCCGCATTTCTTTTCCGTATATGAATAGTGTATGTGATTAAAAGTTAGATGGACGTTCGGGCCTTCATGGTTCAGATTGCTCGTCACGGCCAGGGCCTTGGTTCGAGTCGTGACATAATGTTCACATAAACTCCCACATGGGTAATCACAAATTAACACCAACCCCAAAGACAATATATTGGAAACTACCCTAACGTAACTTACTCCAAATGATAAATCTCATCCACTATTACAAGTCCATTTATACTCTAAACACTTTCTAAAATTTGATCATGCTATCGATAAAAAAACAACAACATAATTATTTTCTAAAAGTCACTAGTTCTCGATCATCACAATAAAGTCTGCTAAATAGGATTCAACCTCTAAAACAGGCACTCAATATCAAATTATTCAAGATCCCTAAGTTAGCTTTCTACATTCTACTCTAAGGA